>NC_059268.1:12754183-12781683 GCF_017591435.1 Portunus trituberculatus | reverse complement strand
AATGAAGATTCTTACAAGGCTTGTCTTGATGTGCTTCTGTCTTGTAAGAGGATCAAAGTGGATGCCCTTGATAGCAGCAAGGCCTCACCCCTCTTCCTGGCTGCCACCAAAGGTTGGGAGTACATGGTGAGGAAGCTCATTAATATGGGAGCTAATATAAATGCAGCTGTGGGAAACAAAACTGCTTCTGATGTGATTAAAAAGAAGTTCAATGACTTGCTAGATACAATTGACTTTTCAGTAATTCAAAAACCAAAAAGATATTTCAGTGATGAACTCTATGATGCACTGATCAACACAGACTTACAGCTGTTTCAGGAAATTTTGAGTGAAATTGACAACTCAGAGGAAAAATCAAAGGTATCAGCACTGGAAGAAGACCATGGAGAATATACACTTCTGCAATATGCCTGTGACAATGGTCTGGCAGATTTTGTTGAAGAATTACTAAAACATGGAGCCAATGCAGCCAGGGTAGATGAAACCAGCCTCATGAGCCCTGTTTTGTATGCTGCAAGAAATGGTTACTACAAAATCCTGGAAATGCTTCTGAGAACCTTAAAAGAACAGAAAGAACTTGACAAAGGAGTCCTGAGACATAAAGATCTAAGAAAGGAAACTGTACTTCATAAAGTGATCAAGAGGGAGTATGCAACCAAACATGAAGGTGTGGACTACTACATGTGCCTTAAGCTGCTTCTTGAGAAAAGACGTTACTTAGACCTGGATGCACAAGATGAATTTGGCAACACTGCTTTACATTATGCAGTGCTTTGTGATGATCAGAGCTTTGTTCGCATTCTGCTGCTCAATGGCGCTCATCTAGGAATCAGGAATCAGTTTGGTACTTTAGCCATTACCCGTATTCAGGCATCTGTGCTTGAAGAGGTACTCAATGACTGCATCAAATACAAACACAATGTAGCAGACCGTGAGTTTGAAATCATCCTTCACTACAGCATGTTGGCTCCAGCTCAAACATCTCAGCAACCAGAAACTGAGTGTCTGAGGTTCCTGAGTGGTTCTCGTAAGCACCGGCACCTCTTGCTGCACCCAATCATTGACACTTTCCTTTTCCTTAAATGGCAAAGGATTCAAAAGTACTACTACTTCAATATTATTGCATATACAATTTTCTTAATACTCCTCACAGCTTACATACTCTTTTACCATGGAACTTTTGTACCAGCAACAGAGAATGGAATAAACAATGACACACAGAAACAAAATGTATCATCAGAGAATAGCAGTGATGCACCAGAGATGGAAATGTATGACCTTGCCCAAAAATATGTTTTCAAAGCTCTTATATTTATCTTTACTTTGTACATTGCAGTGAGAGAAGGCATTCAGTTCTATGTTTCTTGGAAGTTGTATGTCATACGACTGGAAAACTGGCTGGAAATTTCAATAGTTGTTCTCACCTGTACTGTACTTTTCATACCTATGAATGCTGTACATCAGCAGAGTCTTTGTGCCTGGCTGGTATTGTTCTCTTGGATAGAATTTGTGCTGCTGTTGGGACGTCACCCATATTTGTCCATTTACATAACCATGTTCACCACTGTCACTTTCAATTTTCTTAAATTCATCATCATGTTTTCCTTCATGATTATAGCCTTCAGTATCAGCTTTTATCTAGTTTTCCAGGTACATGACAGCTTCACAACATACTACCAATCTCTCCTTAAGACAATTGCCATGACCACTGGTGAAATAGAGTACACAGATTTGCCTCTTGCTGCTTTTCCAGTTTCATCACATTTACTGTTTGTTGTGTTTGTGTTCCTCATTGTCCTTGTTCTTATGAATCTTCTCAATGGTCTAGCTGTTAGTGACATTCAGCAGATCCAGCAGGAAGCTGAGATTGTCAGTTACAGCAGTAGGGTAGAGTTGGTCTCATACATTGAGTCTGTGTTTCTGGCCAGTCCCTTGCATCAGATTTTGCCAGGATCCCTCAGATGCTGTGAGGGAGGCGATGAGAAGGATGACTGTTATCTGAAAGCATGTATTGAGTCCCACAACCCAGCCATTAAACTTCTCAACTGGTTGGGTCGGCGTACCCTCATGTTCCAGACGTGTCTTCGTAATCCGTGGATATCTGTGTTCCCAAATCGAGGAAGGGACCGCTGGCACGTCTGTGACTGTCACAGCTTCCATTTGAAGGAGGCTCAAATTGAGGCTGCAAAGGACGTTGTGCTTGAGAAGGAACATGCCGTTGACACCCACCGTCTGTCTGGCCTTGAAAATCGCCTTGATGAAGTAATGGCAGCAATATCTTCTCTCACAGACAAAGTTAATAAACATGTCCTGTTGCCTTCCCCAGAGTGACCCAAGAAATCTTCAGATGCCCCTGTTGTAATCAGTGTGTAATTGTTGCCACAAGTCTAATTTCATTATAGCAAAGACTTTGATAAACACTGAGGAGCTATTTAAAGCAGCCATCTAGATAAATTTTTGCCTGAATATGTCACTTGTTCCTTGCAACTGTCTGAAAGGTTCATATTCAGTCTGGGTGACTTATATTCCAGAGCATAACTGTTCTTTTGTAGATCCAATGTGTTTATCACTGCTACTGGTAAAGTAATATGGACATATTGTCCTGCTTACTAATGAAAATTTTATTTCAGAAGTGCATTCTAACATAACTAGAATAACAATAACAGTATCATTGACAGGAAGGCTTTCCTTGGGTGGCATGTAAATTTATATATTCTATATCATACAGAACCCTTGTTTGAGCATATTATGGCTATATTTCCTCCTAATATTTATATTCAACATTACATACTATAGTTTTAAATGCAATAAAAAAGCTGGGTTGTTCTTTGGTGTATAGCCTACTGTAGCATTTATTTTGAAAGATAATGGTAATGTAGATTTAATTTGTCTTATTTGTAATTATATTTTTCCATTATTGGCATCAAGGCACACTTAAGATGTGACTTGTGGCGGTGTGGCATTTTTTTCCTCACTTAGGGGAATGACATACCCATGTTTTCTCTATTGTAATTGTTACACTTGACTTACTTGAGTTGCAATAGTTTAAGTTTGAACTCATCGGGCAACATGAAATCAAAGTAAGGCCCTGGCAGAACATGAATGTGGATCTTTCCACTTTTTGTGCTCACATGCCAATCACCCAATCATTGTCTCTCCTACTGAGACAAAGTTTGTTTTCTTTATTAGTGTACTTAATTAGCTATTGTACCTGGGAAATGTGATGGTCACCGGAAGTGCCACGGTCCATGGAACACAAAATATTTCACAAGGGAGAAGAGTAATAATTATAGGGGCTGTCTGTCTCCAGTTAGAATGAACTCATACTGGCTTGACAGTGGTGCATGTATCCTATTTAACAAACTAGCTTTTTGTATTCTGCAGAATCAGCTGTGATATTATTAAACTAAACAAACTGTGTGAATTTTACTTTTCATAGTCCCAATTACATAGCATATGATATACGTACTTATACACCATATTAAATGAAATTCACTTCAAAGTCCAGAATGAGTGTCAGATCAGGTAATGCCGTGCTGTATTGGGCTTACGTACAGTGGCTGTTGCTGCTTCATAGTACTGTGCTACACTGTTAGATAAAAGTTACTATGAATTAATGCAATGGCAGGATGGAAATCATGATTCAAATTTAAATTATGTATTGATTAAATTATAATTTTTCAGGTGCAAACTAAGCATAAATGTCTTCAGGAGAAAACAATTGTGTAAAACATAGATACCTGTACCTAATAATTTATAATGAGATTTCCATAAAAAACTGTTGTGTCATTATAAATAATACCTGATGCCATGTATAAAAACCTCTGATTATTTTGCTTCAGACTGAAGTCCACAAAGCATTATATTTTTATAAGTAAATTTTTTTCTGCAAAAATTTGTGAGGTAATGATTCTCTCCTATCATTAAGTCCTCTGAGTGAATACTGTTCATATTAAGTGTGTGCTTGCGGGAGGAGCTGGCTCATTGCTTTAGAATAATTATCTACTTTAATCCCCCAAAAAACAAACCCTTTTGTGTGGTACATTCAGTATGTTTGTTTGCTGACACTCAAATAATTTCACTCACACTGACACATAAACACATACAATGCTTACTAGCTCAATACTACTCTCCTTGCTTGTCACCTGAGAAGTTGAGGTTCATGCCATACTCAGAACACTGAAGATTTTCCACTGATGATGATCAGCCTATCATGGGCTCTCTATACTCTTTCTAAGCAGATATAGCTGGCAGTTCTAAGTCCAACATGAGTGGTTGTGTGCATGTGAGATACATCAACATAACCATGCTTAAATGCACACACTTTAGGCAGTGATTTTATATTCCATAAAATGAGATGCAGCAAAATTATTAAAATATTTTTGTGTTGTATGAATAAATAATTTGTTCATTATCTGGTGTTGTTTTATCTTTAGGGATTCAGGATATAAGAATGTGAATAGAGTGGTTACAATGTTGTCTATCACTATCCCATCTCAGACTGGTTGATGGAACAAATTGATTGTGATAACAATAGTATATAGGTATATATATATATATATATATATATATATATATATATATATATATATATATATATATATATATATATATATATATATATATATATATGAATTTAGAGATGGATATTCTGATTAGTTCATCTTAAGCTATGCGAGTTTTTTAATTACTTTTATATTACATACATCTTGATAAACAAATAATGGTTGTACTACTTATTAAGGTGTGTCTTGAATAGTGGTGCATTAGAAGCAAAGCAAATAAAAGAAAATAAGCAAGATGTTATCATTTAATTACCTTTAAAGTAAAGATAACCATTATGAAACATTGTTCAAGTTCTTAATATGAGAAAATATATGAAGTAGTAGCAGTAATTCTTCAAGTAAGCAAATGGAAAAATTAAAGAAAATATTTTTGTAGGATTTCAGATTCTGGAGTGGCTTCAAGATGAAAAGTTTGATGAAAACATGAATGAGACCGAGAGAAAAAAAGATGCATGGTTCTTATTTGAAGAATATTGTATTATTTGAAGAAAATTGTTTATACAAAACAACAGATCATAAAACTATAGAATTATAATGATATACAAGGTCTTCCAGCTTCTTATACAACTCTGGCATGCAATATGAATATAAAAATCCACTTCTTGGAGTGGTACTTAAATTTTCTCCTCAGGAAATCTGATGGCAGGCAGTGTTGAGCAAGGCAAAAGACATAACTAGGAATTTGATTGCAGAAAAGAGGAATCTTTCAGTGTTCATAAACTACAGCTGAATATTCCTGATGCATAATAAAGCCAGAAAATATATCTCAACATTTTCAAGGTAAGTTTTTGTGTAATATCAATCATATTTGTGAATGAATGAAATGACTTATTGTAATGTTAAATCACTGTCATTTAGCCATACCTAACTAATACAACTACAAACAGATTTATATTTAATGTAGAAAGTAGAGATGCACATTGACTTATGGACATCTGAGTTATAAACATATGGTGACATTAGCAAGAATCCCTGCAAGTCTGAATTCTACTACAGGTTCGTATTTGCAGTGTGCTTCCTGCTTATTACCACTTTTGTCTGTTATTATTATTATTATCATCATCATCATCATCATTATTATTATTATTATTATGAAAATCCATGAAAGGCTATCAGGAAAAAATCAGAAAATGTTATAGACACAAGCAGAGTTCCCCAATGAACAAATATGGATATGAAAATTAAAAAGGAATAATAAAAAATAGAGAGAAAAGAGGTGAAAATATGAAACAAGATGAATACATAACAAGATAAAAGGAAAGTGTTAACTTTTGCTTTAAATTTATCAATAGCAACTTCAGAAACAACCTCATCTGGAAGAACATTCACACTTTAGTCAGATTAAGGATATAAGTATGGGAAAACTGGTTGGATAAGCAAAAAACAGGCTGAAAGGCACACACACTGAATCACAAACTATGACGTGAATGGCAAACAGGCAGAAATTGACCGCTATGAAGAGGATGTTAATTTTTGTTAACAATTTCTAAAAATATAGTCAGAGCATGAACCATTCAATGATGATGAAGTTGCATATTGAGATTAGGCAAAAAAGAACTTTATTAAATTAAAAGAACGGTTTAAAAGCTTTAGATGAAATGCACCAGCCGACATCCAAACTGGACTCCATTACTCAAGAAAGGTAAATTGAAGAAGGAATTTAAAACAATCTATCATCACTAAAAATGGCCTGACATTTCTTCAATAAACCAGCCTTCTGAGAAATCAGAATATTTATCCTAATATGATTCTCAAAAGTCAATTTGGAATCTAAAGTTACTCCAAGCAGTTTTAAGGAAACAAAAGAATTGATTACTTGCTTATAAATTATGATATCAGAATGAAGGGGAACTGAGTGTCCTTGAACAAATTAAAATTATACTGTTGGTTTTGGCAAGATTTAAGTTCATACCCCAATGCTGCTACTCATGTTAAATAGCAGCATAGCAAAGGAGAGGTACTATGTTGTTCATACTCAACACTTAACCTGCTATAGTGTTTTTTTATTTGGGTGTGATATCAACCCTCAAGAAAAAAAATACACTCCACACAGATTGGAACATACAAGCAGGAACATACAACAGGAATAAGAGAATTCAGTAGTGACCATTCCTTTGAAAAAACCTTCTGGAATAGTTGTCAGAAATGGAAAGACAGCTAGAAGCAGATGAGACTGTCATGACTCTTCTGTTCTTTCCCTTGTTCAAGGGAAATTAAAGCTTCCATTTAAGCTCCCATGATTTAGCTTGGCTGTCAAGAGCAATTTCTTAATTCTCACATCATAGCACAGGAAATACATGTACTCAACAAAATAATCATATACAAAGTAATATTTTTATTTGAACCACAAATTGTACAAGAATTTTTGACCTTCTATATTACTTATGTACAATATGACTGTACAGACTCCAAACTCTGTAAGGTGCCTTGAAGAGTTCCAATGATAAGCAACCCTATCCTGTACTTCCTCCCAACTTTATCTTTCATGATATCCATCAGTCATCACCACTGTTTCCCTACTAATATAATTTATCATGTTCTCTTCCTTAATTTCTTTCAAGCTTTACAACACATCTTAACCACACAGGACAGCATGTGTTAATGTTTCACATGCCTCTTCTTTTTTTAGAGTCCCAGCAATTCAGACTCATCGCTTAAATTACTGTGTTTGTCTTTAACCAGTGAGTAAATATCAAACCAATGCAACAACACAACCACATGTCCCCATCACTAAAAAAAACGTGACATGGGGAGAAGAGCAATAAGCAATACAACTCCTGTATCACTCTTAGCTAAGCAATATTATAACTACAATATAAACCACAAAACTCTTAGACTAGACAATACTTGTATAAATATCTGATAGACAATATGGAAATGCCAGTACTATGAATCAGAAAATTCAATACTCTGTTAACAAAACAGAAACACAAACACCACATCCTTGCGATTTTCAATTTATTACATCAAACTGGTTATAATTTTAGAAATTAAGTGTGTTGTATTGCCCCACATTTAAGTTATGAATCATCTGTATGAAACAACTATTCTTTAAGTATATTAATATAAATTCATGGGACAATTCTGAGCAACAGTAAAGGCACCATCAAGAATGGAGTGGAACAGGGGAATCTGGAGCCTCACCTGATGACCCAAAGATAGTCTCCCGGTTATCCTCAATAACAATCACTTCATAAGGGTATGAGTCAAGCTGCACATACAGGTACCGGAAGTCCCAACCATGAGCAGTCTGCTTGGAGAGAGAGAGAGAGAGAGAGAGAGAGAGAGAGAGAGAGAGAGAGAGAGAGAGAGAGAGAGAGAGAGAGAGAGAGAGAGAGAGAGAGAGAGAGAGAGAGAGAGAGAGAGAGAGAGAGAGAGAGAGAGAGAGAGAGAGAGAGAGAGAGAGAGAGAGTACATTTGAATATCTATACATTTATTTATAGTCCGTAACAAACCATTACAAGTAATGAATAGTAATGTGAAAGAAATAAGACCCACCTTTTTTTTAAGCCAAGTCTTTTCATGCATAACTTAAATTCAATATAAAAAGTTATTGTTAAGGACAGTCAGGCTGCCCTTAATGTACAATATTTTAATGGGGAATGTGTCTAGTACCGGGTGTCAATTAATATCCAAGTCATATCCCACTGTGGAGATTTTAAAGCTTTATGTGGGAATAAACAATAACTTTCTCCCTCACTGTGTGTGCCTGGCACAGGTGAGGAATGTTAGTTTGTTTCTTCATAATTTGTGGTCTTCATTATTCATTAATCAAACTGAATTTAAAGTTTTGCTTACATAAATACAGATATATTTCTCATGCAATGGGGCATATATCTTTGAAGAGAATACTTCTTTGTCATGTTATATATCATTTACATTTCACTCTAAATGTCTTTTATTAATTTTCTCATGTAAATTGATAGATTGTATCCTTAATAATATGTACTACTACTTGATATTATCAAAATGGAAAACAGATTCATACTAAATCAATAATCCACTATTAATGATATGAATAATCTTTTGATACTCTTTGATACAATTAAGAGAAACTGGCATCACTAACCTGCCGAGCATCCAGATTAACAGTTGCTGTCCTCCTCTGGCCTTTGAGGTGAAACTTAATGCGGTAGCCCTTGCAGCCTTCTACCTCATAGCCCATGTGACTGTAAGATTCATACCACATTTACTGCTTGATGTACTTTAGAGAATGTGTATAACTACCATGTAATTTTGTCACTGCTCTCACTACTATTCATGTTAGCCATTAAAACATATTGAATATTATATGGTTAAGGGAACATCACACTGTTTCCTACTTATCAGTATACTGTTACTGTTTTATTGATATGTAAATCATAATCCTCACTCATACTCAGTTCCACAGCTTGTTAAGTTACAGAAGTAATCTTTACATGAATATGATACTTAATACAGTTAGTTGCACTTATGAAAAATTACCAAATATGTATACCTACCATATCTAATACCTAAGCAAAGTTACTGACCTTTGTTATTTGTTAATGATATTGCTGATACAGTACAGTACATAACCAGTCAATTGCTTTATGACCTAACCTCACATGCTGTCGGCGGCCCCTGCGGCTCTCCTCCCCATATCCTTTGATGGAGTCACCCAGGAAGTCGACAACTCTTGGATGGGCACTGCACTTCTCCAGAGCTGCACCGTACACAGTCTACAAACATACTATGGCTTAGGGCCTGGGTGAAACAAGTCTTATCAAAGTCTCATTTATCCAGCTGTGGTTTATGGGAGGAAGAGTCTATGCTCATGTTATCTTGTCTCATCATTTACTATTATCCAATCTCTCCTTATAATCATGTACTGTCTGTCCTATGTGTACTTTCATGTTTTCATCTATGGAAACACAGAAAGCAAGAATGCATTAAAAAAAAATCAAAACAATGAATAATAATGATAACTTGATATTTTTCTATTTCTGTAGTTATTATCTCCTTTCAACAGTGTAGGCCAAATAATGGGTATAATTACACATTTCATGGAACAAAGACAAGCCAAATAATACAATTAATCATTTCTTTCAATGAACATAGACAAACAACAAGTCAAATAATACACATAATCATCTCTTTCAATGAACACAGACAAACAACAAGTCAAATAATACACAAAATTATCTCTTTCAATGAACACAGACAGTCATTACCTGAGGAGAAAAAGAGGAGAGAAGTTCTTTACAGACAGTGTAGATCATAAGACCAGTGACCCCAATGCCAACAAGAATCACAGCTGTGTAGGAGGTGGTACGTGTTGCTTCCCGAGCTGTGATAACAGTACTAATTACTTAATGTGTTGTCAGGGTAAATAAAATAATCTCTTTTCTGCAATCTTTGCACTGAACTCTTCCTTTTACAATCATTATTATTATTCTATTGTTCCTCATACACACATAATCAGAAAGCAACAGTTGAACCATTTAGAGTAATAAGCCATCATGATTGAGTGAAATATTTAAAGCAGTCTTAAATAGTTTGTAGAATTCCAATGAGGAAAACAAATGAACATAAATCATGAGGTCATCTGGAAGGATCTAAAATGCAAAGAGCATTAGGGATAACTGCATAAATTGAGCTGTTTGGAAACCTGCAATTAGGCAATAAAGGTAGATTCATGTCAGCAACCGGATCACTACACTGAAACCCTGAGATTTTATCTGTGGTTGTGAACTTGGCAGTTATGAGACACTGGGAGATCATCATGTCAGTGCTTACTTTCAACAACATAATGACAATTGGGTCCAGTAGTTTTTGATCACAATTAGTTGATATAAAGAAAAGTGATCATGTTATGCAAGTCACGTCTACATACACTGCAAAAGTTTAATTCATATTTACAACTCAATTCAGATATCATTGTGAAGAAAAAGTTACACAAGAATTCCTGTGGTCCACTCATCTGACACTGAAAAAATAGCATGTATTGGTAACACAGATATTACAAGATTCATGGTCTAACAATTCAATCTATCAAATAAAAATAATATCAACTTTCCTAAAGAACAGAAAAACACAACAAAATACTAATTCTCATGATGCAGTTAAGATTTCCAATGCATAACAATTACATACCTTTGTGTGTGAATCCTCCATCTTGCTGGGATCTCACTTCTTTAGATACACTTTTGTTTCTTGCTACATGTTGACTTAAAGAAAGAGTCCGCACATTCCACGTGTGACCCACATGCAATCGTAAGGCCACACACTTACGGCACAATTCCCGAGACACCAACAGCATGGTCAGCTATTCTTGGGTCTGTAAATGAAGAAAAGAGGGTCTACATGAAGAATATCAGCATGATAATAATAAAAGACCCATTTCTTTGGTTTTATTACAGTGAAATAATACCACAACTCAATAATGAATCTTCATATGAGGAGAACTACATGGTTTATAATTTACTACTACTGTAACTAGTACAAATTGGCATATGAAGGAAAACCCTAACTTATCAGCTGCAGCAATCTGGAGAGGATAATTGTTGTAACTTCTTATATTTTAGCTACGCCAGTCTTCACAATAAAGAGTTTGGCAGTCACGGACAATTGGGCTTTTGGGTAGTTCAGCCTCTGCTTGCCTGTTGGTATGAGTCGCCAGTTTGTGAAAAATTAGGCTTTCAGCTTGGCTAAGTCTGTGGCCTGTTGGTATGAATTGCTAGATATGCATTTCTGTTGCAGTGCTATCACATCAGATGAGTGAGGATACTGCTATACTGAAGGGGAGAGAGTATCAGCTAATGCAATTATACACAACCTCTTCTCTTTTCTAATCTTTTAATTTACCTACTCATCTAATTCATTCTTCTTTATTCTTACTCAAATATTCCCACCACAATCTTTCCCACATAATTACATTCTCTTCCACTTTCCATCATGCACACACACACACACACACACAGCTACACGGCCCGGTAGCTCAGTGGTTAGATTGCTGGTTTCACAAGCCAGATGACCGGGGTTCGATTCCCCGGCTGGGTGGAGATATTTGGGTGTGTCTCCTTTCACGTGTAGCCCCTGTTCACCTAGCAGTGAGTAGGTACGGGATGTAAAAATCGAGGAGTTGTGACCTTGTTGTCCCGGTGTGTTGTGTGTGCCTGGTCTCAGACCTATCCCAAGATCGGAAATAATGAGCTCTGAGCTCGTTCCGTACGGTAACATCTGGCTGTCTCGTCATAGACTACAGCAGATCAAACAGTGAATTACACACACATACATACATACACACACACACACACACACAAACAAAGAGATTATAGCAGTAAAAAGTGTACACAAATTTAAGGAAAAGTTGGATAAATGTAGATATGAAAGCAGGTCACTATGAGCCCTACTAGGTAAAATAGGTAAATAAACACACATAGACAGACAGACAGACAGACAGACAGACACACACACACACACACACACACACACATCATGTAGTGTGGTAGTCAGCACACTCAGCTCACATACAAGAAGGCCAGAGTTCGAGTCCCAGGTGTGGTGAGGCAAATGGGCTTAATGTGTAGCCCCTGTACAATTAGCAGCAAGTAAGTATGGAATGTAATTTGAGGGATTGTCGCTTCGCTATCCCAGTGTGTAGTGTATGGTGTGGTCTCAGTCCTATATGAAGATTGGTCAATATAAGCTCTGAGCTCTTTCCATAGGGGAAAGGTTGGCTGGATGACCAGCAGATGACCATGGTGAATTACACATACTAACAGTGACCATCTTATGATCATATCTGTAGCCTGGGAGAGAGGGAGAGGGAGAGAGAGAGAGAGAGAGAGAGAGAGAGAGAGAGAGAGAGAGAGAGAGAGAGAGAGAGAGAGAGAGAGAATTTCATATTTAAAAAATTTTATTAGGTGGCTTACATTTACATGTAAAGGTGATAATATATATATATATATATATATATATATATATATATATATATATATATATATATATATATATATATATATATATATATCTTGATACACTGAACCTTGGCTCTTTTATTGACCTGTGGTTTAGGCATCTTGTCAATTGTTAGTACAAGTAGATGGGTACTACACTTGTAACATATCCATATTGATGACAAATACCTTGATCAGAGTAGTACAGAGATAATAATAAAAAAATAATGACAATAATAATAATAATAATAATAATAATAATAATAATAATAATAATAATAATAATAATAATAATAATAATAATAATAATAATAATAATAATAATAATAATAGTAAAAATAATATTTTGAAACAATAACAATGATGGCAATAATAATAGAAGCAATAATAGCAATACCAAAATATAATAATAATAATAATAATAATAATAATAATAAAATAATAATAATAATCATAATAATAATAATAATAATAATAATAATAATAACAACAATAATAACAATAGTAAAGACAATAATACATAATAGAAGTATTAAAGTACATTACTGAAACTGAAGAGACAAAAATTGGGTTAATCCAGAAATTACATCTAACATACACACACGAAACCTACACATCACAAAGACTCAGTAACCTTGCCATAAATGTAAAAAATTGGGGGCAGGCATCTAATACAGCTGTAATAGCACTCGAGTGTGGAAAAATTTGACATTTTCTAAGCACAGCAAGCTCTGCACCAGTCAAAAGTTAACACTGAAATGATTTTCTTGTGTTTTTAACTGGGATTTGTCCATAGTGGCATAACAAAATTTCATGGTATCTGTGGAGCTGATCCCTCCAATCATGCGCTGCTATTCATGAGGCCATGATAGGTTCAGTTATACTTTCAATTTGTTTACAGACACATCAGGTGTTAATATAGCTATGATAGGTTAGTGTTATGCCAGGAAGAACCTGGAAAGGTCTCAGGAAAACTAAACAGGAATTGCATCACCCATGGGGTGGCTGGTGGAGCTTTCCTTGGCTCTCTGCTGCTGGTGGGTGGAGCCTAGTCAAGCATTGTTTGGATATGGGTTAATCTTGTATTGTATATTGTAGAACTGTGGCTTTTATGTTATGTGACAAAGATGATCAAGGAGATTATGTAATGTAGTACAGTTGTACTACATTACAGTTGTACATATGTAACAGATATTGTACAAAAGGAGGTAGTGAGCCTACACAAGTTGGTATTAAATAGGAAGAGTCTGGAGATTAGTGGGCATGTAGGAAGGAGAAGAGTCAGAGAAGAGTTAGTGAGAAGAAGAGTAGTAAAAGCAGAAACAATGTTGGACTCACTGCTGTTGTATCCAGTTCACTTGCATGAGGAATTAAACTTCACAAGTTCTGCCCAGTGAATCCTTCTCCATTCGGTGATGACGCTAAAGTATATGAACCCTGAGATGAAGTCATGCACAGACACGTCCAGAGTAACATTAGGTTAAAAAAAAAACTCGGAATGTCAAGTGAAATTCCCGTAGGATTTTTGGCACTGTCCCCGAGAAACCATCCCGCACGCTCGCCTTGATTCCCGGCTCCCACTTTGCAGCTCCTCCACCCAGCTGATTTGACGTCAAATATATATTGAAGCACGCAATTGGTCAGAGAGAGAGAGAGAGAGAGAGAGAGAGAGAGAGAGAGAGAGAGAGAGAGAGAGAGAGAGAAATATGGCAACGAATAAGGCAGCGTTTCTCAACCTTTTTACCCTTGCGTAACCCTTAAAATACATGTCTCAAGGAACTCCTGCGTAAAAAAAACAAAATTATATACCATATATGTCTCATTTTATGTGACATCAAATCAGCAGGGTGGAAGAGCTGCGAAGGGGGAACCGGGAATGGAGGCAAGTGCACAGGACAGTTTCTCGGGGACAGTGCCAGATTTCCATCACTCATATTTTGCAGATCTCTCATCCCCCTAAAAAATCCTGATTCCCCATATGATCCCAAGCTTGTTTAGGGGTTGAGATAGAGGATATTATGTCGGGAGAGAGAGAGAGAGAGAGAGAGAGAGAGAGAGAGAGAGAGAGAGAGAGAGAGATGAGTATATAAGTGCATAACTCCATGCAGCTGCTCATGCGTACCAGCAGGCCGCAGCCCACACTGGTTACGTTAACTGGCAGTCAGTACCATCTGGTGTGACACTAACCTGGCTTGCCCAAAGTTATTAACACAACAACAGATATATATATATATATATATATATATATATATATATATATATATATATATATATATATATATATATAAGAGGCATTTCATACCGACAAGCCTTGAGGTCAACTTGCCCGAAACAGCAATTCTCCAGTCCACGAGTGTCCATTGGAAATTAAATGCTTTCATTTCTCAAGCTCAGACAATAAAAAGCTCTTGAATAATAGGAAACGGTGAGATATACATACGTGCCACTGATCAATCACATGCAGTCACAGTGATCGTGAAATGGGAGTTCCACTTCACCGATTGGTGGACGGTGGTTCAGTGTTTTGTTTTGCTTCCTTCTCAGCGGTCCGAATGATCTTGATCTTTATTAATATGTCAAGTATAAGTTTGTGTGGAAATACTCCTGCTAACAGGTAGATACATCTTTGAAAAGACAACTCCACCGAACAACTCGATTTGCAACCTGTCGACTATAGTTTAGCGCTTTATAGGATCTATGGGGGCCCATGTCCCTTTGTTTGAGTTATGCGCCATCTTCCCTGCAGGAATCCGAGGTGTTGTAGGGTGCTGAGGGTTCCGTGCAGCAGAGGCTCCTTATATCTAAGGATATCATCGCCCAGGACGGTGTCGTTCTCGAACTTGTGACACATCTTCCTAAGCTCCGCCACGCACGAAACACGATAATGTTGAAGGTGAGCCACCTCTATTGGTATGCGGTAGTGGGGACACTTGGATGTTAAGCAGGAAAAAGGGAAGTGGTTGTGCAGCGTCAGTACCACCTGAGGATCATGAAAAGCTTTGATGTAACTTGTTGGTCCTGTGTACTTGGCAGAGCGGTACAGGTGTTGTAACATGTGCATGAAACGAGGTACGTCCATCGCCCACCCATGCTTTTTTTGCATTGGATCCAAAAAATACACATTACGTGCGTAGTAAGAGGCGTAAGGATGATTTTCTCCCGACATGGCCTGCGGCGCCACTTCTTCCAGCAGCTCCTTCCAGTTTGGGACTGTTCTGGGCATGATGACTTCATCTGTATCAGTCAGTGTGATGAACTTATAAATGTTCATATTTCTATACAAACAGTCATTGTACGGAATCACTTCATTTTGCCGCTTGTGTGTAATTTTCTTATCAATATACTTCTTGAGGAGCCCACGAAAGTTGGGTTGCTCACCTGGAAGCGTCAAACCCTTCAGATCAACTTTACCTTGAGATTCGTAAAATTTTAAAACTTTGGTAACATTTGGATGGATTTGCAAGTTGTAGAGAAAGACCTTGTCTACCCCTAACAGGAAATGAAGCTCCAACCACTCCACTAATTTGACACTCAAGTCATCGGAAAAAGCTATTCCCTTTACACATACGGCAAAATTTTTTTTCTTTCCATCTGGTGGAAGATTGTGAACCACTCGCAGGTTGTTGGTGGCTCGGTCGCAGCTTCCTTCCACTAGTGAGACCGACTGCGGAACTCGGTGCCTGTGTGATTCAGGAATGACGCACTGCAACAAGTATGGTTGCAGGATGCCGTTCCTATAGTTGCCCCAGTCATGGACCCAAATATACCGGTATTCGACCACTTTAGCCACTACAGGAGTACCCTGGCCTTCATACCACAGTTGGCAGTGAGTCTTGACGGCAGGTTTGATTCGGTCTGCCATGCCAAGAATGCGTACAGACGGTCCTGGCTCAGTGAGGGTGCGGTTATCGAAGAAGGCACTGTATAAGTAAAACGTTCCATCGCTAGAGCGTAAGACTTGCCAGTAGAAGTTATTGAAAGATAAGTCAACGAGGGCAGGATATTTGCCACATTTACTGGGCAGATACGGACGTTTCTCAATGCCATAGGATAGCGGGAGGTTGTAAACTTGAGCCACCACGTCATGCAGTTGTTCCCCCGTGCTGTTGTCCAGCCTGGCTCTCAGGTAAAGCAGCTCCCCGAGTCCTGACGATTTGTTGGAGGTTCTGTTGGAGAGGGGATATGATAGACTGTATTTTCTTTCTATATATGCTTGTGCACTATGAGGTGATAATAACCAGAATGGTATCGTTTTAGGTTTTCCACCTATAGCAGACATGCAGTGTCCAAGACACCTCTGATCTGGTGGATCCAAAGGCGGTACAAGAGTAATGGCGGAGCGGATAAGGAGACAAGATTGTGATGGGACTAATCCAGAGGAGACAATAACAAGGCCATGTGAAATATTAAAGTTGAAGGTTGGTTACTTAAAGCTAAAAAACTGAAGCTAGGCTACATATCTAGTTGTCAACATTAAAATATCGTTGTGAAAAAGTCTCAGCATTAGGAAGTCAAATAATCAAGTAATCTTACATACTTGAAGTTAGGGTGAGAAACACAGGCCTTGCCAAATTGTAGAAAATTCTGAAGACGCAAATCAAGAGTCTGGGCACGAGAGCAAGCTATATAATCACGTAGGTACTGTTGCTTTTAGACTCAATAGCCAATTTTGATTTAGAATAAAGGATAAAGAAAGTAATAGGAAACAGGAAAGATCTGTTGTAAGCAGGCTCATATCATCGGCCTTCGGTGAAGAAGATAATATGAAGTTTGGTGAACATGATAATCCACATTATTATAGTTAGATGTAAGACTGTGAATGGTGCAGAAATTGATATGGAGAGACTTAAAAAGAGATATATAGCACCTGTAGTCTGTAGTGTTTGGAACTTGAAAAGAAAAAAAGATTAGAAGGATTTATGGATGGGAAGGATAGTTAATTAGAATTGGATAAGTAGCGTGTGCTTCGTACAGGGACTGCTTGATGGTTTCTAGCAGCTTCCCTTACTTTCATATGTTCTTGTGAAATGCCATAAGGCGCGGTACATACTCGTTCAAGGACAGCAGTAACTGGTTGTCCACGCCAGACATCATCTGCAACCTGAGGAAAAGTGTATAAGTACGTCAGCATCGTAATTCATCCAGAGAAGAGATATAGGCATTTTTTCATGTTTATATTTTGTTTTAGAATCCTGCTCGTGTCTGATATACTAGTTGAAAAATGATGAACAATCGATGAAATGTAATATTGAATATCCTGGTTTCTTGAGCGGAAGCCAAGGCTTTCATTGTGAATAAATCTCGTTAAGGACATTTCTGTAAATGAGAGAAGTGAAGTTTTTATTTATTTTTTTTTAATCGGTATATAAAGAACTTACATAAAGATAAGGAAGATGAAACAGACAAAGAAAATGGTGCAGCGTTTCTGTCTAGACGAGGGATAAATTATTTTCCGTAGCACACTACGTGAAAAATCTTGCGACATGATGGCGCACTGCTTGAGTCTATCCCACTCTTCACTCAGCCTTTGTGTGCATCTAAAAAGCAAGAATGAATAAATAAATAAATGAGACACATCGCCAGCTTCATGTTGCTGCATTCGTATAGTGTATTCTTATCTGTGGCATCGTTCATATCCATCCAAATCTACATTATAATATTGCAGAGGTAGATTGTTTGAGTGTATGTTCGTTTGTTTCTCTCTCTCTCTCTCTCTCTCTCTCTCTCTCTCTCTCTCTCTCTCTCTCTCTCTCTCTCTCTCTCTCTCTCTCTCTCTCTCTCTCTCTCTCTCTCTCTCTCTCTCTCTCTCTCTCTCTGTGTGTGTGTGTGTGTGTGTGTGTGTGTGTGTGTGTGTGTGTGTGTGTATTTACCTAGTTGTATTTACCTAGTTGTAGTTTTAGAGGGCCTGGGCTTTATGCTCGTGTGGCCCCGTCTCCATATCTACACTTATCCAATTTTTCTTTAAAACTATGCACACTCTTTGCTGATACCACTTCCTCACTCAAACTGTTCCAAGTCTCAACACATCTTTGCGGGAAACTAAATTTTTTAACATCTCTCAGACATCTTCCTTTCCTCAGTTTCTTACTATGCGATCTTGTGCTTCTAATGTCATATTCTTCTCTCAGGATTAGTTTCTCATTATCCACTTGATCCATTTCGTTAATCAATTTATATACTTGTATCAGATCCCCTCTCTCTCTTCTGTGTTCCAGGGTTGGTAGATCCATAGCTTTTAGTGCTGTGTGTGTGTGTGTGTGTGTGTGTGTGTGTGTGTGTGTGTGTGTGTGTGTGTGTGTGTGTGTGTGTGTGTGTGTGTGTGTGTGTGTGTGTGTGTGTGTGTGTGTGTGTGTGTGT
Source organism: Portunus trituberculatus (assembly GCF_017591435.1). Classification (NCBI taxonomy): domain Eukaryota; kingdom Metazoa; phylum Arthropoda; class Malacostraca; order Decapoda; family Portunidae; genus Portunus; species Portunus trituberculatus. The sequence continues at coordinate 12,762,842 of NC_059268.1, read as the reverse complement.
GTGTGTGTGTGTGTGTGTGTGTGTGTGTGTATTCGTGCGTGCATGCGTGTGTGAATGGCGTTAATGAAGTGTTTGCTATCTGACCAAGGACGGCACTCATTCAGACAGATGAATGCCAATTCGAGGTCTCAATCTACGCGATATAATAATCAGTCTGACAAAGCACAAACGAGTACAACGCACCCGAAAACTCTGCAGTAGGAGAAATGATGGATGGGAGATCTTCATAGATATGCAGGAAAGGGAGGATTTACCGAGGCGTCACTCTGAGTTCATGAGGAAAGCGATGTGCTGCAAAAAAGCACGTTCTGGAAGCGTCTTCCTCCTTAGCGTTGTGGGAGTGGAATGATCGTCGACAGGTGCGCGACCGCGATGCAAGAGACGCTCACAGCTGTCAATGTTGTGCGCCAAAGATACAAGGCTGCACTGTATGCGACTGTATATATATATGTGTACCTTTGTGAGGAGGACTCTGTAAGCTGCCAATCAAACAAACCGAAATATTATTATTACACACACACACACACACACACACACACACACACACACACACACACACACACACCGCATCGAGTAGTGTTGTGGTTAGCACACTCGGCTCAACTGAGAAAGCCTGCATGGGTTCGAGTCCTGGGCTCAGCGAGGCACTTGGGCGAGCCTCTTATGTATCCCCTGTTCACGTAGCAGCAAGTAGGTAAACGGGATGTAAACCGAGGGATTGTGCCCGTGCTGTCGTACTGTTCCGGTGTGTGGTGTATGCTGTGGACTCAGCCCTGCATTCAGAAGCGCTTTGCTTTCTCATCATCACCGCTTTTCAGGGGCTCCAGTTGAAGATACTCGTGCTTTATAAGAGTATTTGTATGGTTCTGGTGATAGATTGGAAAGATTTCTGGTTTCTTAAAAGTGCAGCTGTTTTGAAAAACCGGTTAGTTGTCTTTGTGGCCTTGAAAAATTATGGTAGTGAGAGGAAAAGGCGTATCTGAAATATGGACCTCAATCATACCCGAAGATCAACCAGTATGAGCTCTGAGTTCTTTCCGTTAGGTAACGGGTGATCAGAAGACGACCGTGGTAAATTACGCCACACACACACACACACACACACACACACACACACACACACACACACCGGTAGCTCAGTGGTTAGAGCGCTGGCTTCACAAGCCAGAGGACCGGGGTTCGATTCCCCGGCCGGGTGGAGATATTTGGGTGTGTCTCCTTTCACGTGTAGCCCCTGTTCACCTAGCAGTGAGTAGGTACGGGATGTAAATCGAGGAGTTGTGACCTTGTTGTCCCGGTGTGTAGTGTGTGCCTGGTCTCCGAAGATCGGAAATAATGAGCTCTGAGCTCGTTCCGTAGGGTAACGTCTGGCTGTCTCGTCAGAGACTGCAGCAGATCAAACAGTGAAACACACATTGCTATTCTTGGTGCCACTGTTGCTTCTGATACTCCTGCTGTTGTTGATGGTGCCGATGCTGTTCCTAGCGTTCATTCTGCTGGTGCTGCTTCTGACGAGGGTGTTGCTGGTGTGAGTGTTGCTGGGGATGTTTTGCTAGTGATGTTAAAAAACCTGCTGCTTCTGTTGCTGTGTTTAGTGGTGATGGTGCCGTTGCTGGTGGTGGTGTTAATATTATTGATGCTACTGGTGCCTGTGCTGTTGGTTTTGATATGTTTTTTGTTATTGTTACTGTTGGTGTTGATATGTTACTGTTACTGTTGCTGCTGCTCCTGCTGCTGGTGCTGCTGTTTTTATTGTTATTGTGATTGGCAAAGGTGGTGAAGGGAAGCTTTGTGACGTGGCTACCACCTGCTGCACACACACCTGTGCTTTCTTGTTTTTTTTTCTTTAACAATAAAACTTGCACGAATAGACAAATAAATAAATAAATGAATAAGTAAATGAGTAAGTAAATAAATGAATAAATAAATAATGAACGAATGAATGAAAGAAATATATGAATAAGTGAATAAGTAAAATAAGTAAATGAATATATATATATATATATATATATATATATATATATATATATATATATATATATATATATATATATATATATATATATATGAAAAGACTATTAATATAAAGAACAATCTTAACGTTATAAATTATAGAATTAGGTCTTTGAGGCTTGGAGATAAACAATAATCATTGTTTTCAGTCAGTACTGTGCTATTCCATGACATGACCACAAAGGTTCGAGCTCCTATAGACCCTTCAACAACAGAAAATGGATGTGGTGTCACACACACACACACACACACACACACACACACTGTTGGAATGACGCTATTCCTGTTTTGGTGTCAAGATGGAGATGCCTATGTTATTATTCTTGTTTTTATTGCAGGTGTTTGATCGCGATATAATTATTCTTATGTCAGTGTACCGTGTACGAGTGTCGGAGCTGACAGCTTCATATTACGGCCACGATGAGGCCAACACTTGCAGTTGCGGAAACACTTGCGTGACGTGTGTATTCTTTTTAGAAGGGAGTGCAATCATCGCCTTTGCAGGAGGGGTAATCAAACACCTGCAATAAGAACAAGAATAATAAGAAAGGCATCTCCAACAACATGACGTCAAAATCTGTACTAGTGTTAAATCCGAGCAGTCTTTTCGCAAAGTATCATGAAAAACACATTTCTTTATATGTCCAGTCTTTTACGACTTTGTCTTTCCGATTTTTAAACATGGACACGTGTAATGACAAGTCTGTATTTTTCATTGTATATCAAGCAAGACGGGACATGGAGCTTACAAGCTTAATTTATTACGTGACAGACTAGACGAGTGCCGAGGAAATTATTGCCTAAACATAATTACACTACTCCAAATATCGTGCCAACTCCGGGAGTGTGCGGACTTTAGTGTCATATCTTCACGTGTCATTGGTGTGATCCACGGGTCCCGGGAGCCAGCTGGTTTACTATCACTACTTGGGCCGATGGTACTTCAAGTCATATAGGGATTCAAATCAGATAATCTTCCAGACAGATTGGAGTTTAAATAGGCTTCACTTTTGGTGCTCGAGACACTTGGTACTCAAAGCACTTGGTCTGAAAAATGTCTCTAGACTCGGATATCTGGACTGTGTAGAATAAATGGTGGATGGAAATGTTAGGAAGGCTGTGGGAGACCAGTACATTGTAGTTCTTATGTACTGCATTCACAATAATAACCATGAAGTTTGAGTGTCACCTAGTTGATGATGTATGATGTGTTTTCTAAAGTTTCGTATGAGAATTGTGGAATATCATTGTTTACTTATTTACGTATATTTTAATATCGCTTGTCCACAGGGAAGAGTCAGCGCTTTCCTTGAACATTCTCTTGGCTCTATAATGACGCAAACTTGCCCCACCACCTTCACCACATATGAACCTGGCCACCGTTTCTGTCTCCACACGCATGAAGGTATTTCAAGTTCGCATTAATTTACAGGAAAATTTTTCGATGCTCTCTAAGTGTATTTTCGCTATTGGGCGGCTCTTTCACCATCCAAGGGGAAGCGGAGCATCTATGACTCACAATAACCGGTGGGAAATAGTGTTCTTTACTTCCCTCTGTTTCTGATACTGTCGATGTGTGTGTGTCTCCGCTGGACATGAAGTGGTCCGCTTTATGTGCGAGGTAGCTCTGCACCAGTTTCTATTTTGTTTGGTTGAATTATTCTTTTATGACTCGTCGTATATATGTTATTCAGGCCTTTTAGTGTGTGTGTGTGTGTGTGTGTGTGTGTGTGTGTGTGTGTGTGTGTGTGTGTGTGTGTATAAAGATTGATAAGAAAATTTATTGGTGTAATGCCGGGCACTTCACGAAATGGTGTTGCAGCGCCATGAATCAGTTATTGCTTCATTCATTCATTCATTCATTCTTCGCGCCACAAAGCTTGGAACTTGGCGTAAAGGAGACAAAACAGTAGTAATTATGGAGAGAGAGAGAGAGAGAGAGAGAGAGAGAGAGAGAGAGAGAGAGAGAGAGAGATCAGCTACCATGGAAATTCTTGATCCAACCACGCCCACGAAGAATATTCTCTCTCGCTTGTGTTGCACGGAAAGAATCAACAGTTATGTTTATGTTTTGGGGAATGGTGGCGTTAGCTACAATTTCTTATTTACAAAAATGATTTCTATGTATCTATGTACTACACCACTCTATGTATGTACTACACCACTCTATGTACGAATATCACCACTATGCTTTTATTTTATAGGAGACGCAGTGGCATGGTTTGGCACTTATGGTGTTTATAATGCAAGAATTTATTTCACTCTTGCTGTATTGTTTTGTATTTATTGTATGTTGTTGATAGAGTGATGGGTGTTCAGGATGCGGCAAGGCTTATGACACACACACACACACACACACACACACACACACACACACACACACACACACACACACACACACACACACACACACACACACACACACACACAAACAAACATTGATATAGGTACGTATATTTTAATGAATTTTGCTATTATTTGTTTGATTCTGCAATTTACTGTACGTACACTAGATGACGTAATATATTCCTGTATGAACTACTGATTTCCACATGAGGAGGCGAGTGACGGCGTGTTGCATTTCATTACTGAGATGAGAGAGGCGACACAGGCAAGTGTGCTTCTCGGGTGCACGCCACCTGTGTACTGTGGCGCCACCCCAGCACCTGACAGGTTATTAACTGGCACTGTGATGGCGGACTGACTGCACCGCACCACTTCTCACCGAGTCTCACCTTTCGTAGATGGCCAACTACTCATGCAAAATTAATGCTTACATGAATAAATAAAAATCGTGCATGGTAAGTTACATTGAAAAGAAATTTCTATCCTCCGTGCCACGAGATTTTGAAATTTACCTTACGCCGTGCTGGGGTCGCCTTGCTCTTCCGCCACCTAACCGTTCCGCATTTTGGCAAACTTTCACTACTGTCTTTCTTCATTACTTTTACTGATCATTTGAATCTTTGGTTATTTTGAAGATGAACAGTCATTCTTGCATATTTGGAAGATGATTTCGTCATTCTTTATGTGAAAACATGATTAATTTTAAGAATAAAAAAAAAAAAAACGTAATTTATTTATCGTGCATACATTTCAGTCACCACAAACAAACGGTCCTTGGGCTTAACACAAGCACAAATATATTAGAGCCTGCCTTCCTTCGTCCACGTTCCTTCCACGGTGTTCGCGTCACGTGGGGAAGGCGTCTACACGTTGTCTTCTGTTGACAAAAGAATATTTCTAACACGCTTCACAGTTTTTTCTTTATTATCTATTCTAATTTCTTGACCCATTCATCCAATCTGTGGCGCTCTACAGGGCCTTCAGTGTCAAGCACAGAGACTACAAATTGGTACATTTGTATTAGTATATAATTATTTGTATGTTCTCTCTCTGTTTTTTTTTTTTTTTTTTTTTTTTTTTTACGGTAAGGCCTATAGCGCCTGTAGGCACACTTGAAGAGTGTATGGGAAGCGCTGTTCAGCTTCCGCCCATTAGTGGCGCAGGCAATTTCATTTATAGTGGTACCCATATTAAGGCCCATATCACCGCCCAAGCTCATCTTGAGTGTAACCACCTAGAACCTGGGTATCATGGTGACATGCAGGTAACTTTAAACCACTCGACAAATGGCAGTGTTTTAAGGCTGTACGTGGTGGGATTCGAACCTACGCGTGGACGTCTGCCCGATCCCACGCTCACCACCTTATCCACTATGCCACTACTACTACTACTACTACTACTACAACTGCTACTGCTAGTAATGATAAAAAACATTAAGCTAACAATAGACTATAATATATTACTGAAATTTTACAACGTACTGATACAGTACATGTATACAGTATATATGTATACATATACATATATACACATTTACACATATATACACTTACTCATACATAGATACACCTATACATATACATACAAACATACTGAAAATCATGTTACAGAGCGTTATATCATAAAGATCATAGCAATCAGAAAATAGGAATGTTTTCAGTTTTTTTTTTTCTAAATATACAGACTTTTTCATCTTCTTCACTGATCTTCGTAGTTTATTGTATAATCTTGGTGCACAGTTCTGCAAAGCCTTAAGACCAATGCCAGTGTTCTATTTGGATTTCTTAAGTTTAAAAACATCTGAATAAGTCTGACAACAATACCAGTGGCTCACAGAAATGGTTGGAACACTTTTCGTAAATATTCATGATTTCCAGTACTAGACTAGACTCCATGACTAGATATGTTAAAAGACAATTTCTTTTTACATATAATCCCTGCTTTTATAGGTAGTCAGTGCAATTCAATACAGAGAGAAGTATTCATATCAAAAGATGTTTTTTTTTTTTTTTAAGGCAGAAATTATGAGAAAGGTTCGGCAGTCTGAAATAAATGATGTGGTTGGCGGTTATACATAAGTATTTATCCCTTCATGCACGGATAAAAACACGGATGCGCGGATGTGTCGATGGAGCTGGGCGCATACAAGCTTTTGAAGGATATGTTGAATGGAATAGCGTAGAAATGATCCAGCAGCCTGTGTGCGTGTGACAGTCGCTTAGTGGCGCGTCCCCGCTGTGGATGCCTCATGAATAAAGGCAGCGAGTGCTTCTATCCTCGTGCAGTATTTCTTCCCTTCATGCACGGATAAAAACACGGATGCGCGGATGTGTTGATGGAGATGGACGCACACAAGCTTTTGAAGGATATGTTGAATGGAGAGAGAGAGAGAGAGAGAGAGAGAGAGAGAGAGAGAGAGAGAGAGAGAGAGAGAGAGAGTGGGGGGATGGCAAATTACACAAATCCAGATACTGACCCAACGAGTTATTCCCTCAAAAAAAAAAAAAAAAAAAAAAAAGCAAGTATAGACAATTTAAACACATTTCTAAACTCAGCAGTAAATGTTCCTTGTAGAGAATAAGTGGAAGATATAAAGATTTACTCGACTCTCTGACCTTGCATCCGTCACACAGCTAATAAGGACAGTGAACTAGGGAAACTTACGTTGGTTGGTGATGTAAGAATGTCAGACACAGTGAGGCGGCAATCCATCCTGAGTTATGCAAATTGTTGAACCAACTCGTCAAGAAATATTAAGTGAACAATGCCATAGTGATGAATAACGTATTTCATAACAGTAGCATTGCTGATTGTAATATTAATGATAATTGTGATATTCCAGGGACGCCCAGCAAAGGAAAGTCCCCAGGAGAAGGAAATGATCAAGATGTAAGTATGAGCATGGCGTTTGGACCCTCACTTGTTTGATGGTGCGCTGAAGCTGAAAGACACGGTGAATGTTGTCTTTCCCTTTGCCATATCCTTCCCCACATGTTCAGACGGCCTTAGAACACACGCACTTCGCTACAACACAATTAAGTTTTTCGTTCATAATGCAGGTTTCTTTAATTTTTTTTCTTTACTCTTATGTGTCACTGACTGCATACTGCCTACGTACTGGTCTGTGTGTGGTGTAACAAGAACACAGTGAAAATAGATATATGAAACGAACTGTGAAACGTACAAAAGGTGCTTTCAATGTGACAAAGCGGAATGTATGAATTATTAAATAGATGTACAAAGCTATCATAACTTGCTTTTGGAAGTGTATAATAATTTAGGAAGATGAAACAATGGTTCTTTAAAAAAAGTAATTGAGAATACTACGAGAGAGAGAGAGAGAGAGAGAGAGAGAGAGAGAGAGAGAGAGAGAGAGAGAGAGAGAGAGAGAGAGAGAGAGAGAGAGAGAACTTAACCAAAGAACATAAAAGAAAGATTCATGAAAATTAACTTGACCAATTTTCACTAATCATTCAGTACTTCAGTACTGGGACACATTTTTTTACCTTGAGATTTGTGTACGATTAGACCATTTTATTGACATTAGGATGGGTCTTTGGAGGTCAAAAGATTAATGACAACAGTCATCACTATTTTAATCCCACACATGAGTTTCTGAAGCTGTATAAAATCATCAAATAGTAAGCAGAATGAATATGAAAACGCGTCATGGTACTGAAGGGGTTAAGTGTAAGCTGCTTCTCTTCAAGTTACAAGTGGAACAAATAGCTCCACATTATCAGCACTCGTAAACTTGCACTATGATGAAATAGATACTCGTTGTAAGACAGGTTAGGTGTGCTTCAGTCTTGCATGTTTGTGTTTGCCTTGGACACTTGTTTTGTGAGTTACTGCGTGGTATTCAGTGGTGACGAGGCCCCCTGTACTCCTTCCTTCAGATGTTTCACTCAGTGTCCAGCAGCAACTTTGGCTTCTACCCTTGCTTGTTCGCTCACGGCCAGTTTAATTTTTGTGTTTCAAATTATAAATGTTTTACGTGTGTACTCTTTCTACCGTTGCAGCGTATACACAAACACACACACACACACACACACACACACACACACACACACACACACACACACACACACACACACACACACACACACACACACACACACACACACACACACACACAGTCCATCCCACACGTCGCTCGCCAATCCCCGAGGCTCAAGCAGCGTTGCGAAACATTAACTTGCATCACAGTGTTCGTTTGGTGCCGCGCACAGAACTTGCACCAATATAAATAAATAAATAAATAAAAATGTGTGTGTGTGTGTGTGTGTGTGTGTGTGTG
>NC_059268.1:12746683-12749183 GCF_017591435.1 Portunus trituberculatus | reverse complement strand
GGTGGTGGGAATGGTGGGTATGATGTCGTATTCGTATTAGTATTAGTATTAGTATTATTATTATTATTATAGTAGTAGTAGTAGTAGTAGTAGTTATTGTCGGTTGGATAACTACTACTACTACTACTACTACTACTACTACTACTACTACTACTACTACTACTACTACTACTACTACCACCACACCACCACCACCACCACCACCACCACCATCACCACCACCACCACCACCACCACCACCACCACCACCATGGCCTGTGAAACGTAACTGTTTTTTCTCTCTTGGGAAATGAAAGAAGAGATTTAGCTCATGGAAATAACCTTGTGACGATCAGAGAGAGAGAGAGAGAGAGAGAGAGAGAGAGAGAGAGAGAGAGAGAGAGACAGCACGGTGGTGGGTGGTTTGAAGTGTCGGTAACAGACCCCCGTATTTTAAGTCAACCACTTGTAGCAACTTTAAAGCTTGGGAAGATCATAACAACTTTAGTATTAAAGGTGCCACTTTAAGGAACATGCTGAAGGCAGCTTTAGCGGGCCGTTGAAGGTGGAGGCTTCACCAGGACGTACTCCCCGCCTCAACGCCGTGTGTCTCCCAAAGTCTTTCCCGCCGATGGTTGTGAAGGGCGGCTCGGCGCACACACGAGCCACTCTCCGCAATACTGGTGGTGGTGGTGGTGGTGGTGGTCCGTTGCGGAAGTAACATGCTAACTACTATTACTGTTGCTGGTGATGGTGATGCTATTACTACTGCCACTATTACCGCTACTACTACAATGAGGAGGAGGAGGAGGAGAAGGAGAAGGAAGGTGAGAAAAAGAAGATGAAGAAGAAGAAGAAGAAGAAGAAGAAGAAGAAGAAAAAGAAAAAGACCCGGAGTCAGAAGAATCAGAAGTAGTAGAAGTAGAAGAATAAAAAATCTAACAAGAATAACAACAGCAAGAACAACAACAACAACAACAGCAGCAGCAGCACAAACAACAACAACAACAACAACAACAACAACAACAACAACAGCAGCAGCAGCAGAAGGAGTAATAGACACAACGTCCTCGTAAGAGCCAACAGATCGTCTACTGTTTGTTGTTCTCTTGTTTTTCGTACTCACAGTGTTGCCGCGATGAGTGTTGGTCTTTATGGGCTTGGTCACCTGTACGCGGTGACATCAGCTCAGCAGTGGCGTTCCTCTAAGCTATTATTGACGTCTGGAGCTTGGGGACACGGTTGCACTTATCTCTGGTTCTCCTTTGATATGCAGGTGTTTTAAGAAGACTTAGCGAGCTGTGATTGTTGGTATTGGGTTAGATATCATGTTTTCCCAACCTTCCGAGGAAATTCTAACCTGGTATGATAAATGATGAAGGAATACATAAGTAGAATAGATAGATGCAGAGTTATTAGTCTTTGTGAAACTGTGATACGCTGCACGGTAGTGGGAGGTGTAATATAGAGAAGGTGGACGGTCTTCGTTCTCTCATCCAAAGTGTTGGTTGTGGAGTGAGTCTTTCTGTCAGTGTTCCGTGGGCACACTTTTAGCTTTTCTCTTGGGGAAGGCAACGCAGTGTTTTGATGTGGGAGTATTAATGAGTTTTAACCTGGCGGATTGTAAAGGTTTCGTGCTGGCCAGCTGTGCAGTGCAGTTTCCTCCCCTGCGGCCTCTTTTTAATCGGTACTTTTTTGTTTAGGCTGAAATCCGTTAAAGCGGCCTACACAGAAACACGTTTTACATGAAAAAATATTAATTAAAACGTGGCTTTTTTTTTTTTTTATTAACCTAGCACTTTATAAAAGTATTTGTTGGGTAATCAGTAAATACTGCTGGGTTATTCCAGTGTTAGTCAGGCTTAACTATTCGCCGACAGCACTGCCTGTTGATTAAAAAGACGCACAGATCGCAAACTTTTCTCTTCCCCTACCACGTCGCACATAATTTTGTAGCCACGCGACGCATAACTACAGCCGCGGTAGTACACAGGTCCCAGACGTAATGGTGTCGACGTGCATAAAAGAATCCTCGCTGGTGAGATGAATGAGAAGGAAGAGGAAGGGAAAGGGAAAGAGGAAGCGAGCGTCCTTGCCTCCCCTTCCTCCTTCCCCCGTGCCTGCGAGCCGCCCACTCCTCACCGTAAGGAAACACCCCCGAGGGAGCAATGAGAGCGGCATCTTTAGCAACTCTTTGAAGGTGATATATAGGTAGTCTCTAGAGGGCACAACACACCCTCTTAAACATCACCACCGGCCACTGGCGTCCCTCAAGGTGATGGCTTGAGCCTATTTCAGATCTTGCGACTATTTCCACCGCCCATCACTACGCCCTCGCACGCCACGTTCTAGGAGGAAGAGGGGAAGCTGCAGAGGGGGATAAGGGTGGGAGAAGGTTGAGGTTTATTATTACGCACGGTTTAATGGTATATCCTGGGCGCTATATGGAGGTGGTCCTAATAACAGGATGTCGGTGTATTTCTGAGGGTCAAGAGTGTAAAAATATTGAGTCGTCAGCGAG
>NC_059268.1:12734183-12741683 GCF_017591435.1 Portunus trituberculatus | reverse complement strand
ATGGAAGAGGCGTGTAGAGTGTTAATATGGAAGAGGCGTGTAGAGAGTGTTAACATGGAAGAGGCGTGTAGAGAGTGTTAACATGGAAGAGGCGTGTAGAGAGTGTTAGAGAGTGTTACTACTTTAAGGGGTTAATCTTTCCTGTATCACCCATCTCTTCATAGAGTTTGTGGCGTTGTCCCATTGACATATTTTTCCTGTACGTGTCATTGTTTTCTTATGACAATTAATTTCGCATATATTTTTCTTCTTTTTTTTTTCCATTGTGATTAATGTTAAGTTTATCAATGGTTAACTGAAGAGAGAACATAATTTCTGTCAAGGGGGGAAGGTATACATGTCATCGTTTCCCTGTGACATAAAGTTCTGTGCATATTTTCTTTCTTTTTTTTTCTAGTCCGATTAACCCTTTCTATTTATTTATTTATTTTTTTATGTTATGGCATATAGCGCCCGTATATAGGTATACATGAAGAGTATATGTGGGAAACGCTGTTAAGCGCTGCTAAGCTTCCGCCCATTAGTGGCGCAGGCAATTTTATTTATAGTGGTAACCATATTAGGGCCCATATCACCACCTAGAACCTGGGTATCATAGTGACATGTAGGTATCTTTAAACCACTCGACAAATGGCATAGCTTCAAAGCGGTACGTGGTGGGATTCGAACCTACGCGTGGATATCTGCTGGATCCCACGCTCACCACCTTATCCACTACGCTACCGCCTCCCTAAATAATAGAACACATTTTTACCTTGAGTCTTTTTACGATTAGACCATTTTATTGACATTTGGAAGGGTCTATGAAGATCAGAAAATTAATAGCCACAGTCTTCACTATTTTAATCTCCCCCACAACATAAGTTTCTGGAGCTCTACAAAATCACCAGATAGTAAGCAGAATGAATATGGAAACGCGTCATGGTATTGAAGAGGTTAATGATTAGTTTTTCGATGATTTACTGGAGAGAGAACACCATATTCGTCATGGGTGGAAGGTAAAGTCATGCGCAGCTAAAGACATCGATCATTATACATCAACAGTGCATTTCCGCCGAGACAGAGCAGCAAGAAATGAGCCGTACCGTGTTTGTCTGTCAGCTTGAACGCTCCTTAAAAATTGTCGAGCACATCCTGACCGGCAAAACAGATGGACTTTGGAAATCATATAGGAGCACTGGAACAGGTTGGATCATGTCGCGTGTGTACCTTAATCTCACCAACACTTCCGGCGCTGCGAGACTGCGGGACGTCATTAATCTTTACCTATGAAAACTTTTCGATTATTCCCAACGCATTAATCTGTCATGGCAGGGAGGGAGGGAAGGAAGAAGGAAGGGAGGGAGGTGCTGCTGTCGACCTACATACGATGCTCATTTTTGACGGTGAATTGTTTGAGATGAGATTGGAGTTGTTATTTCAGGATCAGCGTTAGGACAGCTTCTCTCAGTGCGTGGAGGGTAAGTAGGGATGGTAATGTTGGCTTTGCACTGAAGTAAAGGAATCGTGCTGCCAGGGAAGAATGAAGGAAAAAAAAGATGTTTGTAATAGAAGCATTTTTCTCTTGGACTTTTAGATTTTATGCATTGATTTATTATATACTTGTTTATGAGTTTATTCATTAAAGTGTATTTATATTCTTGAATGTGGAATTACAAGGCTTTCCCACTCCCTTTATTTGTGTTCTTGGTTGGCTTCCTTAACATGTAAAAGAAGAAAAAGAAAAAAAAAATGAAAAGAAGCAAAAAATAAAAAGCCTGATTGATAATACTAATAAATTGGTGCGATATAACATTTCCGACGCACCATCAGCGTTGAGTGGCGGCAGGTCTCATTCACTCAGTCAATCTATAAAACACGTCTTGTTGGGAGAAGCTAATTGAATCTTACTGGGAAAACATTTATAACATTCACCACATCAAGGCCACGGAACTCCCTCGGTAATGATTGGTGCAGGGGAAGTAATGGAGTGAAGTTGCCGCGTGGACAGGCTCATCTTGATTCCACTAAATAATTCTTCACTGCCGACACTAGAGTTATAAGGAGGGGGAGGAGAAGGGGGAGGAGGAGGATAGTGAGGCGAGGGACTGATGAGCTCTGTTATTGTCATTCTTCCATTCTTCCCTCCTGGTATATCTCTTTCTTCACGTTATTTTTTCACTCATATTTCCTTTGTGAGCATTTTCCTGTATACATTTTTCTCTATGGTTATTTTTTCCCCTCACATATCCGACGGCAATGTTGTGGGAACGAAAAACGGATCGAAATGATTGATATTGGTAATTTAGGTTAACTTAACTCCTTCAGTACTGAAAGGCATTTTTACCTTGAGTTTTAGGTATGATTAGACAATTTTATTTACATTATGAATTGTCTATGGAGGGCAGAAGATTAATGGCCAGAGTCTTCATTATTCTAATCCCCACATAAGTTTCAGAATTTGTGTCATATTGCCAAATAACAGAATGAATATGGAAATGCGTCATGATACAGAAGGGGTTAAGGATTAAATACATGAGTTTCACAGAGTTAGATTTCAAAAGTTTCAAGGATAAATTGGTTCACAAGTAGAATGGTAGATGACTAGAATGTATTTAGTTATTAGTTGTTAGTGCAGATAGTGCGAAGCTTTAAAAAGTAGATAGATTAGTGAATAGTCTTTTTAGTTAGATAGATAATAATATGTATTTTCAAGGGACTGCTACGTGTAGGCCTAATGGCTTCTAGTATTTGTCTGCCTTTCTCTCTCTCTCTCTCTCTCTCTCTCTCTCTCTCTCTCTCTCTTTTGCTGTCACTTTCCCAAACATTCCCTCACCCTCTCTTTTCCTCTCCTCCCAGTGCCCATCCTGCCTCATCCTTTCTTTATATACCGTCCATCCCTTTGACAAATAAAGAGTCAAGGTAGGCGGCCTGGGTCACCGAGGTAGAGAGCTGAAGTGACCTTGCGTTAGGGAGAGAATAGAGGAGGAGGAGGAGGAGGGGACAGATGACCTGGATTCGCTATAGCTTGAGATGTGGCTGTTGTTGGCCTCGTATTGGAATGTTAGACTCGTGGACTGGTCAACAGAAGAGTGCGAGAGATGGGGGAAAGAGAGGAAGCTAGCTAGAGGTCAGGTGTATTGGCTGTGCACGACGACGGAAGGGAGGAAAAGGAGTGTTGGTGATTTGGTGAGGGGCTGGGGACAGGGAGTGCTAAGTGAGGGTGTACAGAAGAGGGTTGTTGGGTTGTTAAAGGGGATCGGGGGTCAAGGGGAAGTAATGAGGAGGAATAGCAAATGAAGGTAGGAGAAGAAGAGGTAGAGAGACGATGAAAAAAACCCCCAAAGAATAACAATGGAAAGGAAAGCAAGTTGAGGGAATATGAAAAAAAGGGAAGAGAGAAAAGGAAATAATTGAAAGAGAAAAAGAGGAAAGGAAAAATTAAATAAATGGCAACGGATAGTGAAGGAAAAGAGAGCAGAGGAAGGAATATTAATTAAGTTGTATAACTGTAATAAACCAGAGAGAGAGAGAGAGAGAGAGAGAGAGAGAGAGAGAGAGAGAGAGAGAGAGAGATAAGAGACAGGTGTGTGGGTGGGTGACCAGGGAAGAGAGAATAAGTCTGTTGTGTGAGAGATAACAAGTGGGATGGGTGGGAGGAGTTACCTGGAATGAACAGAGAGAGAGAGAGAGAGAGAGAGAGAGAGAGAGAGAGAGAGAGAGAGAGAGAGAGAGAGAGAGAGAGAGAAAGTTGCCTGACTAGTTGGCTGGCTGGCTGGCTGACTGGGTGGGTGGCTGGTCTGGTGGGTGGGAGTGCGGTACATCTTTGGCAAACGCTGTGTCCTCCGTGTCCCATGCATTATTTTGAGCCCAACCCCCAACCTTGCCTCGCTCCTGCATCCCGTGGTATGGTCACTGCCTAGCCTTCCCTGCCTCCTAATGTCTATACACTCCCGCCACCCTCCACTCACGGCCACCATGCCACTTGTGTTAGTTCTGAGAGATGGTGAGGTCATGGTGGTGTTTTGAAGTAAGAAACTGTGTTGACAAAAATGAGGAAATGATGAGAACGTTTGCTCTGCCGTGGCTTGTGTTCGTGGCTCCTGGCAGTGGTCCCTCGGCGTGCTTCTTCGTGTTTGTTCCATCTTGTATGCTGATTGTGGCCTCAGCGTCTTTGTAGGGAGAGTAAAAGTTGAGATATTGGCTAGTTATTCTTATTTTCATTACTGTTATTAGTTTTATTACTGTTGTTGTTGTTGTTGTTACTATTACTTGATTCTTCCGTAATCTCTTCAACCTAAAGCGTAAAGTATTTTGGCATTATTTACAAGATTCTTTATATTCATTACGACAACTTTCATCGGGTTATGCATATATAAAATTTTGAGTTTCTTAGTACTTATCATGTATGTGTCACCTGAGGGAAGGTATTCACGAAGTTATGAAGAATGCTAACTTTCATTTGCATATTGTAAATGGTCTAAGAAATGATAACCAGAGGAAAGAATGAAATAGAGGTTTGCTAATATCCTCCCACCAGCGGGTAGTTTTACTCAGAGTTTGGGGGAAATTCTTAGTGCAGGACGTTCCCTCACTGTGGCAAGAGTATTCACTTAACTTCAGGATAGTCGAGAAAGTTTTCAGTGAGCACGTTGTCAAGGATATTGCAGAGCTGTTTAGTGATGCCGATACTCTCACGTTCCTGAAACTTTTATACCACTTGTGTGTGCTGCGCATCGCCAGGCATTATCATCACCATCATCACCGTCATGCACCCGCTGATAGTCACTAACCACAACACACCGTGATGACATGGCGTATCGGAAACGGATCACAGTCATCACAAAAGACACCACAAAGCAAAGCAGGTGAAACTGATACGTCGTTAGTAACAATTTTTAGTATATTATTTTCACGTTACATGGACGTGATGTAAAAAAAAAAAAAAAAAACGCAACTGTCAGCTACATCGATGCTAGTTGAAAAGGAAATTTGGCGATGCAGAAAGTGTTGCCAAAATAGGTTGCCTGTATAAGATGGTGTTTAGGTCAAAGATGTCAGCTCAATTTCTATTTCTGTATACTTGTCGACTAGTACTAATCTCTTCATTATGTAAGAGGAGCATTGGCCTAGGATAACAACAAAAAATAACCGAAAAAAGCCCACTGAGGTGCCAGTCCTTATAGAAGAGTAAAAAAGGATAATCAAAATTGGAAGATAAGTGTCTTGTCTCCCTTGCACTTAGTAGTTAAGGAATTCATCGCCAGGGGGGGTGGGGAGGAATGCAGCCACCAAACTAGTTCAAAAGCTTTCTGATAGAGGAAGACGATCATGTTCTAATAATAAATGTCATATTTCGATGGCGGGAACACCTCTTTGTTGTTTATTTCTTTGTCAGTGTGTCTTTTGATATTACACGTGGGATCAGGAAAGAAAAAGTAACATGGTCGCGTAACATGAGACCTTTATACTGTGGGAAGCGTAACGGTGGGCAGGAAGTGAAGGTAATTAATGTTTGTTAGTTCAGTGTCCCGTTGTAATGAGAGGCATTTCCGGTTGATGATTTTTTTAATATATCATTTGAAAAGACTCTGAACTAACTGTTTTAAGGCTTTTGTTATTATGACGCACATTGCAGGTGACGTGTCCTTGCTTGGACTGAGAAATATATCAACACTGTTTGGCATTGTGTGTAAGTGTAGCTTTGTATGAATTAGTAACTGAATAAGCCCCAGTGAGAGAGAGAGAGAGAGAGAGAGAGAGAGAGAGAGAGAGAGAGAGAGAGAGAGAGAGAGAGAATACGTGATTTACATATAAAAGCAATACTCTTAGGATTTGCGTATCTGTTCGCTGATTCGTAAACCCAAACCAACCATCCTCGGAAAACTGTTCATATTTTACTGTGTCTTGCGAGCGGGAGGAATCAGAATATAACGGAGAGACGAGTAAATAATATTAGTAATTTTTTTCCACCACGCTGCACTTCAGAACCGCAGATATTGCCAGTTTGCAATAGGAGTAGTCATTGCACCATACAACTACACAATCTGCTGACCCTGGATTGCCTCACCCTACCGTGCAATAATAGCGTGTAGTTTATTGTTCAGATTGTAACCCTAACCTTAACTTAACCTTAAACTAACCTCAATCTTAACGTAATCCTAACTTAACCTAACCTAAATTTAAGTTAATCTAATCTAACCTTACTTTATCTAACCTAACCTAATCCAGATTGTAAAGCTCTACCTACTCCTGCAGATAAACTAATGGAACAACAAAAACTCATCAGATGCCGCATGTCCAACGTAAGCTAAGCCTCTCACTGCTCTGACTCTTTCGTTCTTTCTCTTATGTTGTTTTAATGTGTCCATCTTTTTCAACTGTCGCGACGAGTGAAGCGCATCGGGAGGGCTTCTGAAATGAGGGCTCAAACTGTACAAATTCATCGCAGGGTTTCCAGTAACGCGTGATGCATTGATGGCCACTTGGAGAAATGGAATCCTGGAACATGTGAGGTAATGATTATTTCAAAGATTAGTAAAGGGTCCATCGTGGCATAGTGGGATCGTGTGGGCTTTGGGGGTCGAGTGGTTCGAATCCTGGAGGGTAGGAAAAGAGTTCACTGGAGGCAAGGGTTCCCAAATGCCAAATCCAGAACTTTCTTAAGACGCACCATATAGAGTAGAAAAAAACAACAACTTTACGTATAACCAAAAAGAAAGTGACTAGTATTAATGCCGAAGGAGAATATAGTTATTGTTAGTTTACAACATATAAGTGGTGTTTGATAAGAATAACCATCCTGTTAAGGTGTCTTTCTTCTTGTTGATATCCTTACTGATGGTCTAGGAGTGTTTCGCAAGCTGGTCACTCTCGCTGGCGGAAGTGAATAGTTAGGGTTTAGCTGTCATTGCATTAATCTTCACTGGTCTCAACCCTGGATGTTTATTGAGAGATAACATTCATAGGTGACGCGATAGCAAGATTTTGAATGCTTTGTGTGTAAAAAAACGTGCGGAAGGGTAGTGATCAAAATAAATGAAGAAAGTAGGAGAGATATAGGCAAAAAAGCTCTTCAAATTTCGCTAGTAGATGAATGGAATAGACTCAATAATCAGGCCGCTTGTGCTGAGTTAACAAGAATCTTTATAAATGAATCGGATAAATCTATGAACACGGATGATGCATGGATGGAAGAACGTATATTTTGTACAGTGGCACTTTTACTTACAGACTTACTGACTTAATGCAGCTTCCTGAAAATGAGAATCACGTAATAGAATTTTTCCTTCCTCTCCGTCACTTAGCAAAAATAAGGAACAGAAGAAATATTACCAAATGTGCAGGTCAAACAGTGCCGCGAGAGTTTGGATGAGCAGCATCGACGCCCAATGCGCTGTTCGATGTTCGTGTGTCTCTTTAACGTGTCAGATATTGAGTGAAACGAGGAGACGGAGGACGGCTGCTGGTGGTGGTGGTGATGGTCGTGGCATAGGGAGACTTACAGGTAGTTGATGTGTA
>NC_059268.1:12664183-12731683 GCF_017591435.1 Portunus trituberculatus | reverse complement strand
GCCATTTTTCAGTTTCTTTGTTGTCTGTCTCGCTTTGACGAACACTTTGTTGTCTTCTTTTGTGGACGTTTAATGCGTTCTTTTTTAGTGGAGTTTTAGTTTTCTTTTGGTGAATGGCTGGAAGGTTGTCGTATACTTCACTAGTGAGTGGGCGTAACCTGAAAGGAGGCAAATATAGAGAGTCTGTGTGGTCTTGTGGTCATTGATGTGGTAGATTTTGTGCGGGAGCGAAGTTTCTTTTCCCTGACTTCTTTCTAGGTATACTGTCTGCGACATAACAACCACGGCAAAGATCAGAGAAATTATAGTCTTAGCTAAGAATAGATGTTGAAGGACGTGGAAGTGAGTGTTGAGCGATATTGGTCAGGATGCTCGCGTCTCACACCGGGCTGCCTCGGGCCTCGTGGTGGACAGGTGCTGTGGTGAGTTCAGACTGTGCGATACTTGCTGGTCGAGTGCCCCATTTTGAGAAACTTGTGAGAGCGATACCTTTCTCGGTGTCGAGGAGAGGACGTAGGTCTCTGTCTCCCTGAAGTTCTGGAAGCTGTGTCTCTTTGCCGGACATGAGGCTCTTTTTTTCATTGTTCCATATGTTGGAATTACTTTTCATTATTGTCTGATACTTATTATGATACATTTTATATTATCTTGTATTTTGTTTTATGTTTTGTAATTATTCATGAGATCTTCGTGATCTCAGGTTGAATAGCACTAGCACTGGTTGAGGGAAGCGAAATTAAAAATGTGACGGTTCGTTTTGCTGAACAATGGCTGAGATTGAAATGCATGAGCATGTGTGTGGGTAGTGATGGCATGGCTCTTGATGGTCGCCAGGAAACTAGTACCAGCTTGCACTTTCCTATATCTTACCTGTTGTACCTGAACTCTAGGCCAGTACGAGCGTGGCCTCACTCTTTTAGGGTTGCAGTACACAGCAGGCAACAGGCAGTCCGGTGGGCGCGCCAGCAATGCGATGGTGAATGGCGGTAACCTTCAATGTGCACACTGTAGAAGGGAACCAAACCGGCGTGAAGCAGGGGCTGCAGACTGGCAGGCCGGGTGTTGGCCGCCTGTCCATTCCACATCCATGTCAGTGGATGGACCCTGTCAGGTACGCCTCGGGGCAACAGGACTCACGCGCGCCTTTCAGTCGGAAGCGCAAAGCTGGTGTTCGGCCACTGCCCAACATGGTAGCGCGGCTCCCCCTTGCTCCTCCCCGCGGCTCGGGTGCCAAGGTGAAGAGGGGAGAGCCCAAGCCACCCGAAGAGTGGCAGGGACTTAGGGGGATCTCGAACGCAGATTGGTGCCGCGGATGTGTTCCCTCTCTTGCCTCGCTCCCTCTCCAAGTTCTTTGGTAAGAAATGGCTTCCATTGGTTAGGGATTGTTCAGTGTAGCGAGTCACTGCCCCAGTGCTTGACCTGCTGGCAGAAAGCAGTGCATGTTATAACATCAGTTGTGATGAGTTACTCACACACTGTTTGGAACTTTTAGGTGAACAGAATATGAAAAGAGAAGCAAATATTGAATACTGGTTCAGAGGGCTTGACGATATTCAAGGGCAGGTGATAATTGGAAGAACAAAAATTTGAGTTAAAGGAAGAATATATAATACCTGTCTGCTATTTCATTACATGCATCACGTTTCATTACTGAGTGGAGTGCCAGACAATCCTCGGTTAGAGCCGGAACAAAGTCAGGTTTTACCGCGTGCCCTGCAGCGCGTCATGATGACTGTCCCTGGTGGGCACGCGTGTCAGCTCAGGCAGGGAAGAATACAAACAAGTAAAATAACAAATTAAATCAGAACTGTGAACGAAACTGTGGTAATGAGTCCAGGATTAATCAATGCCAGCGAAGCGTCAACATTAACTGAGAGAAGTAATGATGACAATAATGACAACAGTAACAAAAACAACAACCACAGTAGTAGTAGTAGTAGTAGTAGTAGTAGTAGTAGTAGCAGCAGCAGCAGCAGCAGCAGCAGTAGTAGTAGTAGTAGTAGTAGTAGTAGTAGTAGTAGTAGTAGTAGTAGTATGGTGCGGAGAAGTTAGCAAACAGCCTAGCGAATGGACACGACCTGGACCAGTTTGTTGTTGTTGTTGTTGTTGTTGTTGTTGTTGTTGTTGTTGTTGTTGTT
Source organism: Portunus trituberculatus (assembly GCF_017591435.1). Taxonomy (NCBI): domain Eukaryota; kingdom Metazoa; phylum Arthropoda; class Malacostraca; order Decapoda; family Portunidae; genus Portunus; species Portunus trituberculatus. The sequence goes on along the minus strand of NC_059268.1, from coordinate 12,729,545 downwards.
TTTGTTGTTCTTATTGTTGTTTTCCTCCTTCTCCTCCTCCTCTTTAGCTGAAATTCTTTTCCCCACTATTTTTCCGTTTCCATTATTCACCCCCTCGTCTCTGTCTCCTCTCGAAACACGCTGCCTCTTTTCGTTTCTTGCCCTTCCATACTACCTCCTCCTCCTCCTCCTCCTCCTCCTCCTCCTCCTCCTCCTCTTCCTCCTTCTCCTTCTCTTCCTAGTGTGCGCAGGTGCATAGCTTCGGTAATGACGCTTTTGAAACTATTACACGCGCATGTTGGAAATTAAATGTATATGTGTGTGTGTGTGTGTGTTCTCTCTCTCTCTCTCTCTCTCTCTCTCTCTCTCTCTCTCTCTCTCTCTCTCTCTCTCTCTCTCTCTCTCTCTCTCTCTCTCTCTCTCTCTCTCTCTCTCTCTCTCTCTCTCTCTCTCTCTCTCACACACACACACACACACACACACACACACACACACACACACACACACACGCATGAATGTACTCACACATTTTGATTTCCTCTGTACTCGTAGAAGTAGTAGTAGTAGTAGTAGTAGTAGTAGTAGTAGTAGTGTAGCAGCAGCAGCAGCCGGAGCAACAACAAAATAGTCGGTGAAAGCACAGAGAGAGAGAGAGAGAGAGAGAGAGAGAGAGAGAGAGAGAGAGAGAGAGAGAGAGAGAGAGAGAGAGAGAGAGAGAGAGAGAGAGAGAGAGAGAGAGAGAGAGAGAGAGAGAGAGAGACGAGTGGGGGAAATAGTGGAATGACGTGGGGGAAACAAAAGCAAAGAAGGATTCAGACTTCCACTGAAAGAACACGAAAACTTCCCGTGGTGGGGTGATGGCAGCCAGACACGTGTCGTTGCAGTTGCAGATCCTTCCCTAAAATATACGTGGGGAGAAGAGAGTTTGTGGAGGTCTGCCCGTGTCCTTAACTTACCTCTGACCTTATGCAGCATTGTAGTAACGATTAGTATAAGTCTGTTTGTTGCACTGGATGTTTAGTTTTTCACAGTCACTTGGTACTGTGGCGGATGGTACTTATATTACGTTGAACTACGCGAGAAAACTGATGGTCTGATGTGTTGTAAAAAATGTAATTACTCCGCCTGTCATCAACACACTAGCTCCCGGTCAAGCATTCTCTTTTTCTTTTGGTTACATAAAACGAATCTTCTAATTTTTTTTTTACCTTGAATATTCATGAGCTGTGTTTCTTTAAGACTCTTAACGAGAAATGTTAAAATCTCAACTTCTGCCAAAATCGTTTTACATAAAGTTAGGTTCATGACATCGTTCGAGTAATCTCTCTCTCTCTCTCTCTCTCTCTCTCTCTCTCTCTCTCTCTCTCTCTCTCTCTCTCTCTCTTTTACCTTCAACCAATACTTGCAGTGATGAAACATAAACTAACACTAAATAACCGTTTAAAAGACATGAAATAAACACACACGCATACAGAAAAAAACATGAACAGCGAGGTAGACATGCCAGTAGGGAGGGCCGAATCACGAGAAGGAAAGGAGTGTGCAGTGTAGTACCGCCCGTAACGAATCAGTACGTGGTATTATGAAAAGTTCCCCCGTAATTAAGGAAGCGTGCCAGAAGATTGGAAGAGAGCAAGTATTGTCTCTGTGTACAAAGGAGGAAATGTAGAAGAGCCACGTAATTATGGAGGCCTATGTTCCTGACCAGTGTAGCGTGCTAGTTAGTTACGTGGAAAAGTATTAAGAAAAATGGGAATAGAAAGGTGGGGAGAGTGAAGACTGGTTTGTGGATCATGTTGTCAGTGATGGAAAGCTGGTTTTGAATTTACGATTGTCTTGTAGTTCCATCTTGAGAGAGAGAGAGAGAGAGAGAGAGAGAGAGAGAGAGAGAGAGAGAGAGAGAGAGAGAGAGAGAGAGAGAGAGAGAGAGAGAGAGAGAGAGAGAGAGAGAGAGAGAAGAGAGAGGAGAGAAAGACGAAAAATAAAAATGTAAGGAAGAGGAAAAGAAAGAAAAAAATATGGAAAAGGAGGAAGAGAGAGAGAAAAAAAAAAGATGGAAAGAAAGGAAGAGAAAATATTAAGTGAAGACGTGGGAAGGAAGAAAAAGAAGAAAGAAGTAAAGAAGAAGAAGAAGAAGAAGAAGAAGAAGAAGAGAGAGAGAGAGAGAGAGAGAGAGAGAGAGAGAGAGAGAGAGAGAGAGAGAGAGAGAGAGAGAGAGAGAGAGAGAGAGAGAGAGAGAGAGAGAGAGAGAGAGAGAGAGAGAGAGAGAGAGAGAGAGAGAGAGAGAGAGAGAGAGAGAGAGAGAGAGAGAGAGAGTATATGTGTGTGTGTGTGTGTGTGTGTGTGTGTGTGTGTGTGTGTGTGTGTGTGTGTGTGTGTGTGTGTGTGTGTGCAGGACCGTCTATGTTTACCTGCATCTGTAAGAAAAACGAGTATTTGTTCAGGTACCATTCAGGAAGCAATTACAGCAGGAGTGTGGGGGCTTGCTTGCATGATGACGTGCTGGATGGAATGGGGCGTGTATGGATGGAATGGGACGCTTTATGGATTGAGAATGGATGGATATGACTGCACGAAATGGCGTTTCCTCACAGAATAACGAGAAAATATACGAATGACGAGTGCAATGAGACAAGGAATTAATGTAAAATGACGGTGAAAACAAAAGGGTGAGTGGGCGAAATGAAAGCGAGTCATGGAGGAAATGCATGTTATGAATTAAAAGGAGAAACTGGAAGTGTCATACATATTCATTACATGTATTATATAACTAGACGTTTTCGTGTGTGTGTGTGTGTGTGTGTGTGTGTGTGTGTGTGTGTGTGTGTGTGTGTGTGTGTGTGTGTGTGTGTGTGTGTGTGTGTGTGTGTGTGTGTGTGTAAAGTAAAGTAAAATAAAGTGTATTGCCATTTCCTTACATGTACATATATTGGTTAAACAGATGGTCTATCGAGCTAAGGCTCCCTGATAGACGGAGTTACTAAACTATGTGGTGACTGTTAGAAGACTTCACTTGCCAATATATTTATAGAAATACAAGAATAAGTCATATTTTACCCAATCACGTTCACACTATACATACATACGAACACATTACTTATATAAATACTTGTGCGTACATACACATATATGTATGTATATACTTCCTGAATAAATTATATACTTCTTTAAAGTAAACTTATCATACAATACAAACAAACGATGGACTGCAAGCTGCTAGTTATAAACACCTAAGGAAATGTTCTTCGGTTTTTCTTTTAAATTGTGTGTGTGTGTGTGTGTGTGTGTGTGTGTGTGTGTGTGTGTGTGTGTGTGTGTGTGTGTGTGTGTGTGTGTGTGTGTGTGTGTGGGTCGAGACATACAAAGGATTTCAGTAAAAATACGACTTTCAAAGCACCTCCAAACTGGAATTGACTCTTCTTTGCTGTTTTTATCTATTTTTCCTTTTTCTCTTCTTTTTTTCCCGTTTTCTTTTATTTAAAGATTAAGAAGACAATTTCTAGACTTTATTTGATGTGAATCTGTTTCTTCTTTTAGTATTCCTTCCTCATCTATTAATAGAAAAAAAAATATTGACAGATTGAAGAAAGTATTTACCGAAAAAAATACGAATTGGAATATTTTAGCTAGACAATGTATTGATCGCATACTGAAACACAACAAAAATCAAGTATACGCAGAGATCGACTACACATACTAAAGGTAATCACATCACCTGTTAAGTCAAAGCACGAACCAAACTGAGCCAGAAGATTGTAGTCACCTCAAAAACATGATAAAAAAGTAAAACGATGCATCACCTGTTAATTCAAGCCACCCGCCAAACTGAGCCAGAAGAAGATTGTAGTCACCTCAAAATAAATTGAAAGCCCACGATACATCACCTGTTAATTCAAACCACCCGCCAAACTGAGACAAAAGAAGATGGTAGTCGCCTTTACATGCCCCATCCCAACACAGACAAGAGACGATTTGCTTTTGATTTCATTTATTTATTTGAGCATTCATATAGCAAGTCCATTAAGTAGACTCGTGTGTGGACCTCTTTAGCTAAGGCAGGAAGTGAAGTCTTGATTATCGTGTCAGTGAACTAATGCCTATCAAGATTTGAAGGGAGAGAAAAGAGGTTACTTGTGTGTACTAAAGTGATCAAATGTTTGAGAAATGTTGGTTAATGGAAGTTCGTGTGTGGAATTTTCAACAGGTGTGGAGCAGTGCAAGTGGACGCAAGGCAAGCAAGGAAAAATACAGTGTCAAGAACTAAATTGGATAGAAGCTGATTGAGAGACAGAGAGACTGGAGATTACTGCCTCAAATCCTTTATATTACAACTAGGTCAACACACACACACACACACACACACACACACACACACACACACACACACACACACACACACACACACTCTCTCTCTCTCTCTCTCTCTCTCTCTCTCTCTCTCTCTCTCTCTCTCTCTCTCTCTCTCTCTCTCTCTCTCTCTCTCTCTCTCTCTCTCTCTCTCTCTCTCTGCAGTGGTCTGATCTGATGTCAATTTTTATCCTCCGTTCTTTTCTTCCTACGTTTTATCTTTTTACTTTTTTTTCTCTCTTTTTAATCTTCTATTCCTTTTCTCTTCTGCGTTCCCCTGGCAAAATGGCGGCTTGATCTGGCGTGGCGCAGGATTAGAGGAGCTAAAGTGTTGGTATAAATATGGTTCTCCTTTGTTGTTGCTAATTTGCATATACAGATTTAGGTTCGGTTTGTCATCTCTACCATTTCGTATCGTTGAAGGGGAGGGAGTGGAGGATTGGTCTCTCTCTCTCTCTCTCTCTCTCTCTCTCTCTCTCTCTCTCTCTCTCTCTCTCTCTCTCTCTCTCTCTCTCTCTCTCTCTCTCTCTCTCTCTCTCTCTCTCTCTCTCTCTCTCTCTCTCTCTGTAATGTGAGTTTTATTTTCGTCATTTACGAGTTTCTGATCTTATTTTTTTTTTTCAGTTACTGTTATTTCTTGTTCTTCTTTTTTTTCAATTGTAAGTTTTTTTTTTTTTATGATCTATCTTCATGTGTTACTCTTTTTATGTAGATCCCGAGCTTGCGTGTTTTTCCTGCCACAGTTTTTCTTGTTTTTTTTTTTTACATTGTTTCATATTGAGTTTAGGTAAAGCTGCTTTTGTTGAACCGCATTCTGCCATTTTTTTTTTTGTTGCATTCGTAAAAATGTTATGATTATTCCCTCTCTTTTTATCGCTGTAATATCCTGCAGCGAATAGAACGGAATTACTTACTTGCGTCTCTTACAACACAAACAGAGTCAAAGTAATGTATGAGTTAGTGTATTGGATGATTTAATTATCTCCAACATGGTTTCAAACTCTAATATCTGGATGTAACATAATCCACTTACCTTTTTATGTTTCTTGTCGTTTTTAGAACTGTTTCTGTTTTTGCTCTAAATCAGGATTTGAGAGTCCGCTGACCGCCACCTGCATGATGCAAGCGTCTGGCCGGGTAATTCCACCCCCCCTGTTTTCCACAAACAAGATCACGAGAGCTTGTTTGTGGAAAACTACATCCAGCTTGAAACTGTTCATTGGTCAAAACAGAACGCATCATTAACAGCGGCATGTCTTACTTATCGCACACCGTCTTTACAAACTCTCTTTGTTTATTGTTAGAAGTTATAACTAATTAAGAGGCAGTAGCACTTCATATATGAAACACAAAACGCCAGATGTGTGTAAGTTTACATAAGTTTGTGGAAGGTATCTTGTTAAACCCATGACGAGCCAGCACTTGAGAAACAAGCAACAGCACTGACGCGGTGTTGACGTAAGCAGAACGCTTGTCTCCGCCACTCAGCGTAATGCCACCATCAAACACCGTAACGAGCCGTGCCCATCACCTCAGTGCTTGGCGTGCTCGGGAACAGCTTGCGTGCGTTGTTAAGCCTTGAGCTACATCGACGCGGGATGTCCTTTGTGGTCAGCCCGGCACGGCTCCTCCATCGCCCCGCTGCTCCTCTTCACGGCCGCTCCTTGGGTGGCGGTGGTGGGGCCTTGCTACTGCACCGGCCAATTTCGACTGACAAGGAATAGGCAGACGTGTGGAAACCCGTGAGTGATGCTGTGTGTCGCTGGCTAATTGTATGCACGTCTGTGAATGGGTTGCGGGCACACACACACACACACACAGAGAGAGAGAGAGAGAGAGAGAGAGAGAGAGAGAGAGAGAGAGAGAGAGAGAGAGAGAGAGAGGACATTAAGAGCTTGACTCAGTCCTGAAAAATATAAATAAGAAAATTAAATACGGGTGAATTATGTTTTCTCTCTCTCTCTCTCTCTCTCTCTCTCTCTGATTGTTTATCTATTTATTCTTATTTTTATTTACTTTTTTTATGTATGTAAGCATTATTTTCTGTTTGAATACTCTTTTATGTAAGAGCACCACTAACATTAAGCTGTGTAAGTGATTGTCTTGCTCCTAGGACGCAGCTGTAAATCCTGCGCCTCATTGCTGCACAACACGAGATCACAAGGCCACTATTAATTGTCTCACTGCAAGCCAAGACCCGCTGTGAAGACGCCATCAAGCGGGAAGTGTGAATGGCGCGGTGCATCTGTCAAACAATAATGGTACACGTGTGCGAAGACGTATTCCAGGAGCTCCGCCAGATGACCCTGCTGTGGCGTCGCGTTAAGTCAGCCAATCAATTTTGGACAAAGGGTTCGTTATGCCAGTCAACCAGTCAGTCTGCCGGTAAATCAATCCGTCAGTCATTAAGTCAGTTAGAGTCGTCATCAGAAGGGACTGCTACATGTAGAGCTGATGGCGTCTTGTAGCTTCCCTTATTTTCATGTTTTTTTTTTATGTAGAAGTCTTGTACTGTAGTAAATTGCACTTATGAGGATTAATTTTAGTGTTGAGCGGAATATTACTTACAGTGGCTCTTGATGCGTTAATGTTACTGTGAAGAGAAGCGAGTTAAAGAGAGAGAGCATGTCCTGTTTTTCCTCGTCATGTTAGGTAGTGACCGCCACGTGACAGGACATTAGAGTACAAGGGGAACTACTAGCAATGCAGTGGTGACATTTCCTTTATGAAGCATATGTAAGTTGTTTTTTAATCCTGTACAATTTTCTCAAATATTGTTATGAATATAGTTGTATATCTTTCCATCGTCATTATCTTTCTGAATTATTTGATCGATTAGTTGGTTAATTATTTTCTTACCTTTCATTCCAGGATATAAACTTTTGTTGCTTGAATAAGTTTTGAGCACTTTGGCGATAACACCTCATGCTATTGTGTTATTTGGCTTTATATAAAAGCAATATGCTTTCCCTGTGTTCCTGGGTGAAGGACATAATCCAAAACAGACTCAAGGGCCAAGGAGACGAACACCAGCGCCGAGGACATGCACAGCTGTAGCATATGTCCTGTTTCCAAAATCAGTGTCAACAGCATCTTTATTTTTTCTATAGGCAGCTTTTATTTCAGAGAAGTTTAGAGCATTGTGTAAACTGTAAAGTGACTGAGGCTGCCACATGAGTAAGCCCTTTTTTCTCTTCCAGCCACTCACTTCTTTCCTCTCTCATGTCGTAATAGGCAGGCAGGATTATGATGCAAGTATTTCCAAGCCGATTCAAAATCATGGTAAAAGGAAACACGCCTGCATGACTCTTTTGGTTAGTAATTATAAATGAAATAATGATGGATCTTAAGTGCTGCTTCGGAACAAAATAATGTTACGTGACTTTTCTCTAATACCGGTCGTGTAATTTGGCTCCCGTATAGCGTTCATAGGAAACGGTGAAACGGTGCTTGCTCATTTCCAGTTATTTTAGTCGTATTGTATCGACTCCAACGGTTCACTAAAAAGTTCAGAAATATTAATTAAAGTCATGATAAATTATATAACAGTTCGCACTTAGGGGATCTGGAACTTACTTTACGTCTTTTACTTCAGGTGAAATGACGTGGTTTATCGCTTATCTCCCTAAGGACCAAGAAATCTGGAGTTTTTTTTTTCTATTCTTTTGATGTATTCAGCCTTTAGACTTCACTACTTTAGTACCAGAACGCGTTTCCATATTCATTCTGCTTACTATTTGGTGTTTTTATACAGCTTCAGAAATTCATGTGGGGGATTAGAATAGTAAAGACTCTGGTCATTAATCTTTTGAGCTCCATAAACCCTTCCTAATGTAAATAAAACCATCTAATCAGACACTAAACTAAAGGTAAAAATGCGTCACAGTACTGAAGGGGATAACAATATTCACTTGATCCAGGAGACGTTAAGATATAGTGCTGTCTTTACTTGTGTGTGAGCTATACCTTATCATATCATACCTTACCATACCATACCAAGCCTGACAAGTCCCCAGTGACTGTGCCCTTATTAGAGTTGGTGGAATTAATAGCATGGTGAGCATTGGAGGACAGGTGTGTTGCGCCGTCAGAAGTGAGGTGAACAGGAAAATAGGGAAGTGTGTGTGTGTGTGTGTGTGTGTGTGTGTGTGTGTGTGTGTGTGTGTGTGGGTATGGGAAAGAAAGAAAAAAAAGAAAGGTGTGTGTGTGTGTGTGTGTGTGTGTGTGTGTGTGTGTGTGTGTGTGTGTGTGTGTGTTGTTTGTGAGTATCCAGCTAGTAAATATGCCGTAAAATATTTCCTGTATGCCAGATCAAAACAATGGGAGTCTGTTATATGCAGGACAAAATATACTGAATGATTTTGAAGTTGCAGTATATCAAGACACCTCCACAACGAAAATTTGGGACGCTTCCTCCCAACATTAATTAAAGTGTTATGTATCAAGGTTTATTTTCAGATTCTAACGTCACTGGTCACTTTCGTTAACTGGTAAAAATAAAATAACAAAGATAATTAAAAAAAATCAGGTTTAACTTACATTTTCTGAATTCATAGGAAATCTACATTTTTTTATAAGCTATTAATTGCATCAGGTAGTGTGTTCTGTGCAGTGTTGTCGTTCTAATGTAATCTGTTATAAAGTGCTTAGAATATTTGATAACAATCTGTGTCCTAAGGGAGTGTAGTAAAAGGTGGAGACACTCCTCTGTTTTTCGCGAGCTTTCATTTAATAACTTCCTAGTAAACTTAAATGATTTTGGAGCTTGCTTTGTACAAATTTTGCTCTGCCATCGTTAGTCGTGGTAGTGTACCTGTAGTCCATCTTTCTTTGCCGTCCTGTTTCTTTTGAATGCCTCTATTTTTCCTCGTAGTTTTGCTCCTCCTCCTCCTCCTCCTCCTCCTCCTCCTCCTCCTCCTCCTCCTCCTCCTCCTCCTCCTCCTCCTCCTCTTTCCCTCAGATTCGTTCCCTTCCTTGTCTGGGTATTTTCTTTGTTCACTCAGTAATATTACTTCTAGTTTCCTTTATTTTTCTCCCTCGCCCCCAATCCTCACGATGCGTCCTTTTCTTTTTCTTTGTTCTTTACTTTATCAGTATTGTTGACATTTTTCTATACATGTTTTTTTTACAACAAAGGACACACGCCTTTGATTCCCCTGGGTCTAATTTTGGTGCCTTTTCATTCAATAACTCAACTCCCTCTGTTTTCTAAGCTTCTTTTCCAACCAGATTACTTTTCCAACCAACACATCTTCTGAATTTTTCCTTTTTTTTTTTTTTTTTTTCTCTCGATTCCTTCGCTTTACATTTTCTCCCCTCGTATGGATAAAAGCGTACCACGTCCTTCCCGGAACCAGGTGACTTACTTATATACATCGAGAAAAGGTTAGTGAATAGCACTCAGGTTTTCCTATTCTTGCCTTCTGCTGCTACAAAAGGAATCCTAGCGCATAGATAGCGACACACACACACACACACACACACACACACACACACACACACACACACACACACACACACACACACACACACACACACACACACACACACGTCCTGTCTGTTCCCCTCTGCCTCACCACCACCACCAGTGTTTTGGACCCTTGCGTGGAAACTTTCAGTCATCATTGTTACAGGATCTATTATTTTCTTTCCGTTTTTTATATGGAAGTCAAATGTGAAAGGGATTTTTCTCTCGTAGGGAAATAAAAAAGAGGAGGGGGGGAGAGTTGGTGAGTAGAAGGTACTGTTTGAAATGGAAGAATAAAGAGGCAGAACATGACAAGTGGGCACTTCTGTTGACGGTAAGATGAGATGTTGGTGTGTGTGTGTGTGTGTGTGTGTGTGTGTGTGTGTGTGTGTGTGTGTGTGTGTGTGTGTGTGTGTGTGTGTGTGTGTGTGTGTGTGTGTGTGTGTGTGTGTGTAGCGGTGGCGATGGTGGTGGTGGTGACGGGACAACTGACGAGCGGAAGGAGTGAATGCGATACGCTATCAGAGGGGAGGACTTCCGCCGCTGACGTCTTTGTTTGCAACTGCTCATTATCGCCCAAAGATGTAAATTTGTGGTCAGTGTTTTAGAGGAATGGACGCAGGACTCGGTAAAACTTACGATTCATGCTGTTTGTGTGAATCGTCTTCCAGAAGGTCATGACCAGCGGGGGAGTAAAATGAGAAGGAGAAATGCTCCGTGACTTGGCTTAGTTCCTCGTCTGTACCCTATTCCGCTCTTTTCCGTGTGTATAATGTGATAAATAACTGAATAACGCCATTATTAGGTATTTTTTATTATAAAGTTAAGAGAGTAGTGGGGAGATGGGGAGTAGTTGAAGAGAAAGACACCCCATCTATATATATAAGCCAGATTGGACTCTTCCAGTGGCCACAAGTTCCGTCCAGCATTGCACGGGCAGGGTACAGAGGCACTGAGATGGTGTGGGCAGAGGGGCAGCAAGCGTGGCGGCGTGGCTGGACAGGACGTGCCGCGGCGTGGAAGAGGCAGCAGTAGAAGGCAGAAAGAAGGAAGGCGGCGGGCGGCGGTGGTCGTGTTTGCGCGCGCGTGGGGGGGGACGGTCAGGTGATCAATAGCTTGCTAGTTCGCGGCGGCTCCGGGTGCGTCGAGGAGCAGGAGGTGCGAGAGGGGCCCAGCCAGTGACGATGGTGCCAGTGTGATGCCCAGCAGGGCTGTCGAGACCCGCGGGCACGAGACCTTCACCAGCACGACAACAATAACAGCGCCTAAACCACAACGCTAAGAGGAACCCTGCCCCGACGCCGCACGTTTTACCGGGATATACTGCCATCATGAAGCGGCGGATCGGATTTGGGAACGACGGTGAATTTATGACTTTTATGCTCGACGTGCCCGATCGGTCACAGAGGTAGGTGCTGCGAGAGGACTCTGTGTGTTATGTGTGTACAGGCTCAGATAAGCTGTGTGATGTGTAACACTCCAGAGGAACTATAGGAGTTGGCGTGTGTGAAGGCGGCGGCGAGGGAGGGCTGGAGAGTGAAACGGAGTGAGGGTGGAGGCTGGAGTGATGACAACAGGGACTGCTACGTGTCCCGTGTTGCACCCATTCCTGTTGCTGAAAGGGGGACGCTGCCTGTCTGTGGTGGAATGGGGTGAGGGCTGGAAAGCTGCACCAGGGCGGGGGTGGTGCGGTGCGTGGGCTGAGTGAGGGTGCGGCGCTGCCCTCAGCCCTGCAGTCAGCTCTCACCTGCTTGCCCATCATATCTCAAACATGGATGCTGGGTCTGGTTCGCAGCATCGCGGGAACTGCGGGAGGAGTCTTTGTGTGCGTGGTGGTGTGCGGCGGAGTGGTCTCGGCCACACCGCGTGTCGCCCTGCCTCTGGGACTCACGAACAAAGCCACCTGTACTGCTGGCTGTATCACGTCCAGTTTTAAGGAATGGAAAATTTCTCCTTTAATCGAGATTTGTTAGTAAAGCTGCCAATACTTGCGTGGTGGTAGACCGTGTGTGTGTGTGTGTGTGTGTGTGTGTGTGTGTGTGTGTGTGTGTGTGTGTGTGTGTGTGTGTGTGTGTGTGTGTGTGTGTGTGTGTGTGTGTGTGTGTGTTAGGCGTTGTTTATAATGTACTATTTAGTGTGTGTGTGTGTGTGTGTGTGTGTGTGTGTGTGTGTGTGTGTGTGTGTGTGTGTGTGTGTGTGTGTGTGTGTGTGTGTGTGTGTGTGTGTGTGTGTGTGTGTGTGTGTGTGTGTGTGTGTGTGTGTGTGTGTGTGTGTGTGTGTGTAAAAATGTTAAGTGGACAGATTGATCAATGGATAAGTAGGTGTAGATAATGAATAATAAACTATTCCGTTAACGCATTCATTAGTGAAAAAGATGCACCGTATTCGTCCACTAAAAACATGACCGCAGCACCTCAACTTGAAGCGTTGCCTACTGTTTAGTCCTGCACGAGACCGAGAGAAAGAGAGAGAGAGAGAGAGAGAGAGAGAGAGAGAGAGAGGGAGAGGAGGAGAGTGGGACATTGGTTAGTTTAATGAGTCCAATACCGCTAATAATGAGAGGCCAACGTATGGTTATGGCACTGTTACAACGTTTAATGGAGGCGGTGTGTTGGCGTGGTGGTGGCGTCGCCCTGCGTTATCTAAGAGGCAGCTTGTCGCGGCTTTGGCTCCGTCATCTCCACAGCTGCGAAATTCCTGCGCACTCATTATGCCGTGTGTGTGTGTGTGTGTGTGTGTGTGTGTGTGTGTGTGTGTGTGTGTGTGTGTGTGTGTTCCTTGCAGTAATATTTTATCAGTGCTTTTTTATTCTGCATCGTTTTCTTACGTCATCTTTCGCTTCTCAAGGTTGTGTTGTTAGATAAGTGTTTGCACGTCTTCTGTCTTGTGGTCGTTCTGTAGTTGCTGTAATTAACACTGGCCAATCCTCTCCCTTAGACATTCCACATCAGCATTCCACACAGCTCGTCGGGGACTGTTTTTTCTTCCTCCACGGTGAATGTAATATTGGTGTTTTTTTGGAGGTCGACTGAAGTTCAGTTGTTGTTGTTGTCCTTGGAGGTGGTGTTCTTCGTGGTTGGTGGTGGTGGTGGTGGTGGTGGTGTTGCTGGTGGATGAGTCACTGGGGTTTTGCTCTGTTATGGGAATCCTGCTGCAGAAAATCTTTGAATCTACGTGTGTGTGTGTGTGTGTGTGTGTGTGTGTGTGTGTGTGTGTGTGTGTGTGTGTGTGTGTGTGTGTGTGTCATATATATATATATATATATATATATATATATATATATATATATATATATATATATATATATATATATATATAACATACACAATCTTATATGTAGACGGATATCTCTATACAGTATAGTAAGGATATATATATATATATATATATATATATATATATATATATATATATATATATATATATATATATATATATATATATATATATATATATATATATATATATATATATATATATATATATATATATATATATATATATATATATATATATATATATATATATATATATATATATATATATATATATATATATATATATATATATATATATATATATATATATATATATATATATATATATATATATATATATATATATATTCATTTTCCTCACTATACTGTATAGAGATATCCGTCTACATATAAGATTGGTGTACATGTTTTACTGTTGCCTCATAATTTTGCGCGCAGAGCCACAATCTCCCCGCTATGATAGCTGGGCTTAAAACAGGTTCTCCCTAGACGCTAAATGTCCATAAATTTACCGTATGGATCCACAATCCGCAATTATCCTTCTCGCCCGGTGGGAAGGGGAACGAGGCTTCCGCGAGGAAGGTTTATCTTGAGTTACTTCAAATTTGTATTTACGTGTTTTTTTTTTTTTTGGTGGAAGATTGTTCAATTGTGCTGAAAGCGTAACACGGTATTTACCTGAAGAATGTTCCGGCCGACCAAGGAGTGTGGTTAGCGGGCCGCCGGCAGTGCATGTGAGATGAATAACGAGGATGGGGAAGTCTTCGTTCACCCCTCGTGTCTAAAGATGATGGTATTCACACTGGAAACAATGTGACCTGAAGTTGTGCCTCGCCTGCCGCCACAGCCCGGCCACCACGCAGCCGGTAAGATAAACCGGGCTAGGCTGAGCCGCAGACTTTCCCTTCGTGGCGTGGTCTTGTTCATCATGTCTCGTCCATCACCGGGAATGGTGGTGATTCATTCTGGTCATTAGACTGATAGTTTGGTAGTGTTTATTGGTAAATACTTGGTCCGAGCATTGCTGTACGTCTCGATATCTTAATGACTGTTTATAGACTATTCCTTTCTTACCAATGGTCGTTTACCTCACATGAAAGGGATATCGAGGAGAGAAGCTGAAAAAAAACGTATCCTTCGGACAGAGAAGTATGCAGGAGGACGTTACACGGTAGCGAATAGACTGAGGTTGGTGTGCGCAAGTGTATCTGGACCTGCGCTGGGTGTTTCCACTGCCTCAACGGACTCCTCCTCTTCGGTTCTTTGTGCCACGTTTGTGATTTCCGATATAGTGAATAGCAGAATTTCAGATTATACATAGAAATTTGATGTTTTGATAGTTACCACTCCATATTACTCTATTGTTTTTGTTTCTTTATAATCAATCGATATTATGTACCAAATGTAAAAGAAAACGTGATAACTTATGAATTGCTGATGATACATTTGACATCTCAGTTAGGTAACTCGCAAATAGGTACAGCAGTGAGAGGTTTGAATTTTCCATTGCTGTCTTTGCTTTCCATTTTGTCTTTTGAAATTATGCTCTAGATTTGCAACAAACTATTTCAAAGGCTACAGCTATCGAAGTATTGCGTATTTATTTCACTTGTGCAATTTGAGCTTTATCATTCCCCTGTCGGCTCATATGCTCCTTCTCCTACTCTTCCCTCGCCCCTCCCCATGATCTTCCCCCAGCCCATGTGTTCCATCACCGCCACTCTCCCAGCACTCTGCAGTCATACATGGTGCGCCTCCCCAACAGTGGCAACAGGCCGCTTTTTGATGGCCGGACCTTGTAGCCTGTACGTCACCTCCATTCTTGATAGCTAGGCCGCCGCTGCCACGCCACGTCATCCCCCGCCACAGCACACCACATATCCTTTCCCCAATACCACAATTTGTCAAATTTTCCCCGCTATCACCACTATCACATTCCTTACCATTCCAACCCATCACTCCGACACCATTCCTACGTGACCAACACAGCATTCCATCCTACTACAGCATTCCTCACCATATCTCTACTGCTGCACACCATCCATTTCACTATATGCTTCTTATAACAGGTTCAAAGTGAGACAGAAGGTGTAAATGACGTCAGTAAAGAGCCAGATAGGAAAGATGAATGCGTGTGTGGCCTAACAATAAGGTGTCCAAGGCGCCTGAAAAACAACACTTAGCTGGATTTTTAAGGGCGCGGCTGACGGCACCATGATAAGATAGAGATAAGAAACAATACGTAAAGTTGCGGTGAATAACTAAAGTACGCGCATAAGATGAAAGGAGTGACATGTTTTGTGGTAGTGAATGAGTAAGACAAGACGAGACGTGTTCGAAGGGATGGTGTGGGGAGGACAGTAGTGGGAGGTGAAGAGGAAGAAGAAGGAGAGGCTCAGCACAGGTGGTGGGAGTGAGGCAGGACGTAACAGAAGGAGGCAGGGTCATAACGGGAGATGACATGGCCCAACCGTCGCCGGCAGGAGAGAGGCGCCCGAGAGATGAAATGACTCCCACCCTGCCCACCTCAGGCTCATTTGCGCATCTCAACTGCTCACGTAACAGAGAGAGAGAGAGAGAGAGAGAGAGAGAGAGAGAGAGAGAGAGAGAGAGAGAGAGAGAGAGAGAGAGAGAATTTTTTTGTCTTCATACTTATATATATAGTGGCTCATTTTAATATCTTTACATATGCACATGCACACACCATATAAATGTGATTCTCAATGGTACACAACTCTGTCCTATACAAAAGTAACAACATAATTAACAAATGAATTCTTAAATCAGATCACTCAAGCCGTGTATGTATAACCGTCTGGTCGAATATATAAATTTCTTCATCTTAACCATACTCGCAAGAAACATTCTGGTGGGGAGAAGCCTTCGACTTTTACTATCCAAATGTTGCAGCCAAAAGTTTGTTCACACGGCGTATTATTTTCCTCTAATTTAACCGTAATTCCTCTTGAGCCTCAGGAGTGAAAGGTTCCAAGGAAATAACAAGACGAAAGCCTGAAAAAAAAAATAAGATAAACGCAGTAGAGGTGAGAGAGTCAGGTTACAAGACTTCTGGCCTCGAGTGTACCTTCCTTACTACAACTGTCTTCGTAAATGAGCAACATGTAGCTTCTCTTATATTGCGCTTCCTTTGCGTTCCTGTTTGCTCCCTTCTTATTCATGTTCGTGTTCCCCAAGCAAGGTCCCGCATTAGCAATATCTCTGAGTTTACACACACGCACGCACACGTCCTTGCCGATGCGCCCTTGCTGTTTCCAGGTATGCTATTATTATACAGGTGTTTCCAAGCACTCGTATGGTATGGTTCTCTCTCTCTCTCTCTCTCTCTCTCTCTCTCTCTCTCTCTCTCTCTCTCTCTCTCTCTCTCTCTCTCTCTCTCTCTCTCTCTCTCTCTCTCTCTCTCTCTCTCTCTCTCTCTCTCTCTCTCTCTCTCTCTCTCTCTCTGCTCTTTGCACGCGCGCACGTACGTGTGTTGTGTGGCAAATGGAATCCGATCTTAGCAGAGAGAGAGAGAGAGAGAGAGAGAGAGAGAGAGAGAGAGAGAGAGAGAGAGAGAGAGAGAGAGAGAGAGAGAGAGAGAGAGAGAGAGAGGTGGTGATAGCTGAAAGGGAAGAGGAAAGAGGAGGAGGAGGAGGAGGAGGAGGAGGAAGAGGAAGAGCAGGAGGACGAATAGGAGGAGGAGGAGGAGGAGGAGGAGGAGGAGGAGGAGGAAGACGTCTGGGAGTGTTGATAGGAAGGAGGAGGTTAAGCCAGTGATGGAAATAGTGAAAAGAAATAACCAATACCAAAGTAAAAATAGAAAATGGAGAGAGGGAAACTGTACGAACGTTAAGGAATGAAAGAAAATAAAGAAAAAGCGGAAGAAGAGGGAAAAACGTAATAATAGTAGAAGTAGTAGTAGTGATTGTTGTTGGTGTAGGAATACCCGTAGTATGAATTATGGCTCTGAACGAATAATGGAAGGAGGATAGATCAAAATAGGGAAAGGGAAAGATGAGAAATGGCAACCCCTCGCTGGATATTTCTCATATTGATTATTCCTGACACCCACAACACAAACACAATCCCCCGCCTCCATTCCGTCTATTCAGAGAGAGAGAGAGAGAGAGAGAGAGAGAGAGAGAGAGAGAGAGAGAGAGAGAGAGAATCAGATTACACGATGGTGGGTAAAGGGAGATAGGGGAACAATGCACGCAAAGTTTATAAACCCTTTTAAGGTTTATGAATACTTACATATGAGAAGAACTTCCTAGACACCTTTTACAAGATTAACCTTCCTTCTACACTGAGGGAGACTCTGAGCGAGATTCAACCACGCGTGGCAGAGGCCGGAGAAAAAGAGAGTGTGTGTGTGAGAAAAGCTTTAATGAGGTAAGGTAAAGCCAGCTGAAATGAGGAGACCCGCTTCGAGGAGTGAGGTAATTGGTGTTAAGTGGCGAGCCTGGTGGACTGTTCGGGCTGAGAAGGACAACAAGGAGGTGATAGTAACCGTGGAGTAAATGTGGAGTGAGTAAGTGGAGGTGGGCGCGTGTCAAGCCAAAATGAGCATGTTGGAAGGTGTGATGAGGCGGCGGGTCGGATTAAGGGAGGCGTGTATCGGTGCGAGTTAGGGTGAGGAAGATGGTGTGTGTGTGTGTGTGTGAAGCGCCAGCGTCAAGACGGCTATGAAGTGTGGGGCTGACGACTTTAGGGGGGCGAGACGTGTACAGTGCAGGCGAGGAGGCGAGGTTTTGCTTGATTAAGGCCACCGTGATGTATCGGAGTAAAGGAATCGATGGCAGGCGGCAGGAGGGATGCACGGTGAAGTGTAGAAGAATGGAGGTGTAAGGCATAAAGGTGAGGGGCATTACGCGAGGTGTGCACGGGGATGAGGTAGCCTTAAACAGCCGAGGGCGACGTGAAGTACGTAATAGTGAGTGGGGCAAGATTAAAGAGGTGAGGCCTGGCACGACGGTGGGGTCAAACTCCCACCAGGACACTCTTAAAGGGGATCAGTGTGTCCTGCAGGATAGCCCCCCCTATCCCCCTGGCCTCACTCCCACCCGACCTTCCTTCCTCCCCGCTCCCTCTCCCGTAGTAGTAAAGGGCCCTTCCCACCATCCTCTCCCTCCCTCCCTCTCCTTCCACGCCACACCGCCATTCACCACCGCCCGCCACCATCACCTTTACCGCGGCCTTAGTCTACTACTACTGCTACTACTACTACTACTACTACTACTACTACTACTACTACTACTACTACTACTACTACTACTACTACTACTACTACTACTACTACTACTACTACTACTACTACTACTACTACTACTACTACTACTACTACTACTACTACTACTACTACTACTACTACTACTACTACTACTACTACTACTACTACTACTACTACTTCTTTTTCTGCTTTGTAATGCTGATACTGGTGCTATTGCTTCTACTGATTTAAGTGAGTACCACCACCACCACCACCACCATCACCACCACTATTACTACTACTACTACTACTACTACTACTACTACTACTACTACTACTACGACTACTACTACTACTACTACTACTACCCTTCCCAGTTCCTTCCGTGTGATTCATCCTTCCGTCAGCCTAATGAAAGTCTCCTTGTTCTAGTCACCGCCGCTGCGAAGAGACATCTCATTCGTCTCTCTCTCTCTCTCTCTCTCTCTCTCTCTCTCTCTCTCTCTCTCTCGCTCTTTCTCTCTCTCTACGCCTCACTACGCTTACGAAGAAGAATTACCCGCTGCCTTTAAGAACTATTATTCGATACGGTGTGTGTGTGTGTGTGTGTGTGTGTGTGTGTGTGTGTGTGTGTGTGTGTGTGTGTGTGTGTAAAAGTAATGATTTCTTGAGCATTATTACACAAAGAGCAACCATCTCTCTCTCTCTCTCTCTCTCTCTCTCTCTCTCTCTCTCTCTCTCTCTCTCTCTCTCTCTCTCTCTCTCTCTCTCTCTCTCTCTCTCTCTCTCTCTCTCTCTCTCTCTCTCTCTCTCTCTCTCTCTCTCTGTTCTCATTATTATTATTATTATTATTATTATTATTATTATTATTATTATTATTATTATTATTATTATTAGTCTCTTTATCTTTCTCTCTCCCTGCTTCGTATCATCTTTCCTTCTTTACACTTTTATCTCATCGCTTCCAGTAATTACCTTCATTATCATCCGTCTTTTGCCGTTTCAGTCCTCCTTCCTTCCTTCCTTTGACGTATTCTTCCCCCATTGAGCTCTCTCTCTCTCTCTCTCTCTCTCTCTCTCTCTCTCTCTCTCTCTCTCTCTCTCTCTCTCTCTCTCTCTCTCTCTCTCTCTCTCTCTTTGTCCACGTTCTCCTCCCCTCATTTGCTTCTCTTCTTAAGTTGCATATTCTCTTCTTTTATTCCCTTAAGTTACTGTACACTCCCCTCTGCTTTATCTCTCTCTCTCTCTCTCTCTCTCTCTCTCTCTCTCTCTCTCTCTCTCTCTCTGGTAACCTTTACTTTTTAGCTGTTGAAACGCGTCTTGTTTTTTTTTTTCTTTTCTTTTTCTTTTTTTTTATTACTTTTGTTTACGTTTGTGTGTCCTTGGTCGATTTTTTCCTCCAATTACGAAAAATCTTACTCCCTTTCTCTCTCTCGTTTCTCTTTATCTTCTTTTCTCTTTCTTTCCTCATCAACCTGCGTCTTGTTCTTTGTCATGTAATTGTGTGTGTGTGTGTGTGTGTGTGTGTGTGTGTGTGTGTGTGTGTGTGTGTGTGTGTGTGTGTGTGTGTGTGTGTGTGTGTGTATGTGTGTCCATCCTCCGTTCCTTTCTTTATCTACATTTTTACTTTTCATTTCGCTCTTTATTATTCCTCCTTTTCTTTTTTTTCTTTCTTCTTCTTCGTCTTCGTCTTCGCCTATCATTCGTCTATCCTTAGCATAACATTATCACCTCACCTTACCTCCTTCACATATAGATAGCAGTGGGCTCGTTCACGCGCTGTTTAACCTCACACACACACACACACACACACCCTTCCACCCTAGCCAACCAGCCAGCCAGCATCACGCTCCGCTATATTTTTGTACGTTCAGCCTTGACCTTTCGCCGTGAAGTGAAACGGCCTTGCTTCTCCTTCCTCCTTCCTGCATCCCCGTCTCATGCTACCGCCACTGCCACCCCCACATGCCTCTCCCTACTCCTCCCTCAGGCCGGCTCCTCTCCCGACACCTCCCCATCTCTACTGCCTCTCACGTGACTTCAGCCTCTCTCTCCCTGTTTCTCTCTCTTTCTCTGTTTCGTTCTCTCTGTCTCTGTGTTTCTGTCTGTTTCTGCCTCTCTGTCTCTGTCTATCTCTCTCTCTCTCTCTCTCTCTCTCTCTCTCTCTCTCTCTCTCTCTCTCTCTCTCTCTCTCTCTCTCTCTCTCTCTCGCGCGCGCGCGCGTCACTCACGTGGTATTCAGACTCACTTGATGCTACGCTCGTATTGCATATTCATCAGTGAATCAGCAAATGTTCACATCACGCTCTCCTGCTCTCTCGAGGCCCACACGTGTCCATACCTGCTGCTGTGTAGTCTCATTAGAACGTGTTTGCTCCTGTTGATTTGAGTCTACACAGGCTTACTTTGGGTTTTAGATAGTAACAATGGTGTGGTTCTGATTTGAGTTTGCATAGGTTTACTAAGGTTTTTAAACAGTGATAATTATTTAGGCAGTGACTTTGCTGTGTTATTTGACTATAAAATGTGTTTGCTTCTCTTGATTTTAGTTTATATTAGTTTACCGGGAATTTCAGATAGCAAATGTTACCAAGCTCTCCGATGTTAGTGTTAGGATGTGTCTGCTAGTGTTGCTCTGAGGCTGTATTGAGTAACATGAGTGTGTCTTATCCTCTCAGGCGTGGCGCTAACGGGGGCAGCGACGCCACCACCGATGATAGCAAGAGCGACGACAACAATGATGATGATGAGCAGGACCACCACCGCCATCACCACCGCAACCACCACCACCACCTCACCTCCTCCCACCACAAATCGAGTCACCACCACCAGACAAGGTAAGTGTGTGTGTGTGTGTGTGTGTGTGTGTGTGTGTGTGTGTGTATTTATTTCATGTTATTTTGCATTATCATAACAAACAGCTTCGCAATGCTTATGTAATGTGTTTGTCAGTGTTTGTTTTTCATTTGTGTCTCTTTGTGATTGTGCTTCTTATAGGGTCTTAGAGAGAGAGAGAGAGAGAGAGAGAGAGAGAGAGAGAGAGAGAGAGAGAGAGAGAAAGAGAGAGATTCCCCTTTCTCTCTCTCTCTCTCTCTCTCTCTCTCTCTCTCTCTCTCTCTCTCTCTCTCTCTCTCTCTCTCTCTCTCTCTCTCTCTCTCTCTCTCTCTCTCTCTCTCTCACTCTCTCTCTCTCTCTCTCTCGCTCTTTCTCTCTCCCTTCTTTACCCTTCCTCCTTTCTTCGCTATCTTTGTTTCCTCCCCTTCCATCGCCCCTTCTTTTTTTTCCCTTCCCCTTGTCTTCCCTTCAACCCATTTCACTAATCTATTCACTCTGTAAATAATTTTTCATATTCCATTTCCCGATCTTAGCAGTATCAACCACTGCCACATGACTCCATATATGTAATCTCTCTCTCTCTCTCTCTCTCTCTCTCTCTCTCTCTCTCTCTCTCTCTCTCTCTCTCTCTCTCTCTCTCTCTCTCTCTCTCTCTCTCTCTCTCTCTCTCTCTCTCTCTCTCTCTCTCTCTCTCTCTCTCTCTCTCTCTCTCTCTCTCTCTCTCTGTCTCTCAGGGGCTGATCTCTCATGACTGTGAAGATTAAAGTTATAAGTTGCAGTCTTTCCTTACAACATTTGAGTCGAGAGAGGAGCAGATTTCATTTTCTTAGTGTCTGGCTGTCCACGTTCCTCTCAAATCACTCGTACGTGTATAGTATACCAGATTCAGTCTTTTATGTATATTTTTTTTGTGTTTATTGTTGCTTCCCTAACTTTACCTAATGATTACTGTTCGTATAAGTGATTTCAGACTAACAATTCAGCAGCAGGCAAACATTTCCTTGTGTTGAGTCACTGCTTCGTCCTTTTCTTTGAGGGACTCTTGTTATAAAGTTTCTCGTTAGTTCAAGTATTGATTTCCGATTTATAGACATGTAGTTCGCTGGCTTTGTGACGTCATTTCCTGGGGCAACTGTGCATAGATGCTTCGCGTGTCAATATTGTTCGTTCGTGTGTGATATACAGATGCGACTTAGGTTATATTTAATTGTTTATTTCTTATTTGGTTTTGTCAATGAAAGTTACTGATTCACTCTGCAGATTAATCAAGGTGGAGTTGTTACGTTATTAATTCTATATCAATACCTGTTTCTTTTTAATGTTCGTGATACGTTTTTGTTAACCAGTACAGGATAATATGGGGTCATTGTACAAACCATTAACAAGTTACACATATCATTAGGTACTTAAAGACTCACTGTGCTGATAGTGAAAATCATAACCAATAACTCGCCAAAAATCGTCTTAACCTCTTCCATACCGGGACACATTTTTACCTTGAGATTTGTGTTTGATTAGACCATTTTATTGACATTAGGAAGGGTCTATGGAGGTCAGAAGATTAATGGCCACAGTCTTTACTATTCTAATCCTCCACACAAGTTTCTGAAGCTGTATAAGATCACCAAATAGTAAGTAGAATGAATATGGAAACGCTTCATGGTACTCGAAGGGTTAATAAAATCTACAATACATCTTATCGAATCTATTTTTCTTTCTTGATCTATCGCATCTTCTCTACAACTAAGAAAATGGCGTCCTTCACCTCCTCTAGTCTCCTTGCATACTTACCGTCCCAGCTTAACGTTACTGCTTGAAGTGGAAGGAGTTGCAGCGCATTTCACCTCAATCACAGAGCTGCTTCATAGCGAACACCATCTGTACGTAGCGCTGGTGGCTGAGTTTTTGACGAGTGTAGTGGTATTGTGCCGGCCATTAAGGGAATGCTGAATGATTAGTGAGAGAGAGAGAGAGAGAGAGAGAGAGAGAGAGAGAGAGAGAGAGAGAGAGAGAGAGAGAGAGAGAGAGAGAGAGAGAGAGAGAGAGAGAGAGAGAGAGAGAGAGAGAGAGAGAGAGAGAGAGAGAGAGGTGGTTGTCAACGGGCAAACATCTGAGTCCCTGCCTGTGGAGGCATCAGTGCCACAGGGTTCAATTCTTGGCCCACTCCTGTGGAATATCTACGTGGATGATCTTCTCCAGCTACTGCCAGGAGTCATGGCCTATGCTGATGACTGCACCCTCTCCTATACCTATCCACGCCAGGACAGTGGGCGGGCTGCTGAGGCCATCAATCAGCAGCTACGAGTGATAAAGGAGTGGGGTGCTCGCTGGCAAGTGACATTCGCGCCGGAGAAGACACAAGCAATGGTTGTCTCTCGGTCCCCAGCCGCCATGGCAGCAATGGCAGGAAAGTTGTCTTTTGGCGCTGCTGCTCTCCCACTCCAAGATGACGTCAAGATACTTGGAGTGGAGGTGGATCGAGGGCTGAGGTTTGACAGGCATGTCAAAACCATTGCCAAGAAAGCCTCTCACAGGATCTCCGCTCTCAGAAGGATCGCCAGTTTCCTCGACAGGAAGGGAGACTGCTGCTGTACAAGGCACAGGTGCGGCCCCACCTTGAATACGCAGCTCTCTCCTGGATGTCCTGTGCCGCCACACACAGAAGGAGACTGGACAGCATCCAACGCCGCGCCATACGGCTAGTAGATGCTGCACTACCACCTCACCCAGAGCCTGAGCGTCCCCTTGATTCACTGGAACACCGCAGAGACGTGGCGGCGATCGTAGTGTTCCATAAGGCACAGGTGCAAAGAGTGCCACATCTGGCAGGGCTGCGTCATCCTCTAAGAGTCACCGCACGGAGCACGAGAACGGTGCTCAATGGTGGTGACGCCGTAGAGGTGCCGCGATCCCACGGGTGTCAGCATCAACGCACCTTCGCAGGACGCGTCTCCAGGATGTGGAACTTGTTCACGGCCGCGGTGCCTCACGTCCAGGAGATGAACACACACAGTGTCAAACTGATGGCACATAAGTGGAGACAGACACTGCCAACTCCTCTGACACTCTTTGTGACGTGACACTCAGTGTAGTGCAGTGCGTGAATAGTGCTAGTGAAGTGAAACGAATAGTGCTCCATTTACATGCTGACCATCTTGTATATTATCTATTTTTAAGTCCTGTAAATATTGTAGAGAAATAGATTGTAGTACCCTTAGAATAGGTAGCACACGACAGTGCGCCTTTGGGTACATGTTCCTTTGTATTAAGTTTTGTTTAAATAAAAAAAAAAAAAAAAAGAGAGAGAGTAAGACTGGATTATTGTCATTATTTTTTATAGTTTTATTAAGTATGTGTTGTTTTTCTGTTGTTGTTAATGCTTTGGAATTATGTTTTGTGATCGTCATTGTTATGGTTTACACGACATTTCTACAACAACAAACTGTACAATAAACCTACAGCATTTCAAGAAGCAGAAAATAAGTAGAATAACCAGAACAAGAAAAGATATACCATCACTATATTACACACGATAATAAACAAAATTCAAAGTGATAAAACTCATTCCAAAATAGAAAATGTTGTACACAGCGATACTTGTCACTCGAAAGCTCTGAAAGAAGATTAGCGACTGAACGTTTGTGTCGTGAATTGCTTGCTGATCGAGGTTGTGAGGAGGATGGAGAGAGGCAGCCAGTAGGGACCAGGTGGCGGGGACAGGAAGCGTTGAATAGTTTCTTAACGAACTGGTGAGAGTTGTATGAAGGTCCTGGCAGACTCAGCTGGAGGAAGATTGGGTGAGATGGAGTGTTTAGATAAATTTTCGTTTATTTGCTGGCTTTGTTTGATAGTGAGTGGATGATGAGAAAGTGAAGGAAGGTTAGAAAGAGATACGTATCATTAGGTCTTTCTTTTGTTGTGTGTGTGTGTGTGTGTGTGTGTGTAATTCACTGTTTGATCTGCTGCAGTCTCTGACGAGACAGCCAGACGTTACCCTACGGAACGAGCTCAGAGCTCATTATTTCCGATCTTGGGATAGGTCTGAGACCAGGCACACACCACACACCGGGACAACAAGGTCACAACTCCTCGATTTACATCCCGTACCTACTCACTGCTAGGTGAACAGGGGCTACACGTGAAAGGAGAGACACCCAAATATCTCCACCCGGCCAGGGAATCGAACCCCGGTCATCTGGCTTGTGAAGCCAGCGCTCTAACCACTGAGCTACCGGGCCGTGTGTGTGTGTGTGTGTGTGTGTGTGTGTGTGTGTGTGTGTGTGTGGCGAGTGAATGGTGTGATTGTATGCAAAGAAAAGAAGATGAAAAAAGAAAGACAGAGAAAAGGCATCTGTTTGACTGTTTGATTGTATGTTCTGATGAGCTTAGATGATAACGCTACACACACACACACACACACACACACACACACACACACACACACACACACACACACACACACACACACACACACACACACACACACACACACACACACACACACACACACACACACACACACAAACCCGTGATTGAATACAGGATTGGACACAGGGCATTGACGAAGACTGAAGGGAAGGCGGTGGGGATTTAGAAGGCAGGAGGGGAGTGCATGAGTCATTCTGAAGGGGACTGGCGAGGGTGCGCGTGAGGGAAGGACAAAGAAGGGGCACGCTGCAGAAGAGACAAGGGAAAAGAACTGCAGGGGCCCGTAGGAGGGGACATGATGGGTGTATAAGGGAGAAGATGGCGAGAGTTACTTGGGAGAGAGATTAACATGAGAACAATGACACCAATGCATCGTACACTACACTAAGAGAAATAGAAAAATAATAAAAAAAGAACAATATGATTTGGATAGGGAAGCATCACACAAGTCATCGGATAAACTGTGATGAGTTTGGCAGTTACTTGTGTGAGAGAAAGAGAGAGAGAGAGAGAGAGAGAGAGAGAGAGAGAGAGAGAGAGAGAGAGAGAGAGAGAGAGAGAGAGAGAGAGAGAGAGAGACAGAGAGAGAGGGACAGAGGAGTTATGAAGTGCTGACGCTTCTTAAAATGGATGGGTTGGGGCTGCTGGCTCTCCTTCCACCGATCCTTATGAACTGTTATCGACACCTAATGGTTATGGCGCTTCACTGTAATTGTAAAAGAGGAGAAGGAGGAGGAAGAGGAGTAGAAGTAGTTGAAGAAAGGGAAGGGGAGGTTATAGGAAGTGACGATAGAAGTAAAGGACGTCTCTTAAACTCCTCCCTGCATTGATGAAAGGAGGTGCAGAGTAAAGCGTAGGTGTAGATAGGTGTAGATTAGTGTTGGTAGTGTTCTCAAGGTAAGGTATGTGTAAGTGTTCTTTGTGTATTCTGAAAATGATCTTTTTGCCACTATTTTTATCGTTTCATGTGTACTTGCTTTGTCCTCTCAAAGCTACTTTATTCTGTCTTTCTATCGTTTCAGTTATTTTATTTTATCTCTGTTCGTCTATTCGTAAACTCGTATGGCACTTATTCCACAGTTTCCTCTCCTTGTCTTCTGTGATTTCGTCCGTGATTATCGTTGCAAAACTATTTTAATCCCCCCTTCTTTCACTTGTTATTCTCCCAATTCCTGTATTCGTAAATTTATCTTTCATATATTCGGAAACTCATCAGATTTAAACTCCATGGCTTTTATTTTAAATCCACTCCCTTTAAGACTTTCAGAACCACTATATTCCGTCTATTTTAGAGTTGTGAAGCTGGTGGTGTGAAAAGAATTGACAAACGATATAGTTGGATTTAGGTTTCTGTGTGTGTGTGTGTGTGTGTGTTTGTGTGTGTGTGTGTGTGTGTGTGTGTGTGTGTGTGTGTGTGTGTGTGTGTGTGTGTGTGTGTGTGTGTGCATGTGTGGCTGCTGCTCGCGTCATATCTGATACATGAAAACACAGCACGGAATCGTAAATTGATAGGTGAAAATAATTAAAGACCTAGAAGGATTCGAACACGTGGCATTGCATTTGTTATTCGAGACTTTACCACTTGGCCACTAAGCCTCCGTGTGTGTGTGTGTGTGTGTGTGTGTGTGTGTGTGTGTTTGGGTTAGAGGAGGGGAGGGCAGGATAGCCAGTTAGTAGGAGGAGGAGGAGGAAGAGGAGGAGGGGCTGGAGCAGGAGGGATGGTGTTGGTATCCTAGGTCCTCCTCTTTAACGTTGAAGCTGGCGTGTCCTTGTGGGTCAGGCCCTTCCCTTCCCTCCTCCCGAGCCTCCCGTACCGCCCGCCCCGCCCCGCCCTTCCTCACGGGTCACTGAATGCATCGCACGTGCCTGAGTACATAGCGGCTTTACTCCAAGTGTGTCTTTTGTGTGTTAGGTGGCGCTGGGGACGACTCGTGTGTGTTTTGGGTTGGTGGGTGGTAGGTGAGTGGTTGTGTTTGTGTGGTGGTGGTGGTGGTGGTGGTGATGGTGGTAATGATGGTTAGTGTAGTAGTAGTAGTAGTAGTAGTAGTAGTAGTAGTAGTAGTAGTAGTAGTAGTAGTAGTAGTAGTAGTAGTAGTAGTAGTAGTAGTAGTAGTAGTAGTAGTAGTAGTAGTAGTAGTAGTGCTGTTGTTGTTGTTCTTGCTGTTGTTCTTGTTATTGCGTACTTCTTTTGCTTCTTGTTCTCTTTCTCATGAACATTATTACCATCATTTTCATCCTCCACCACCATCACTACCCACCTTCACCCACAAACAACAGTACTACAATCTCGAGTGGCAGTGAAGGCAGCGAGGGTTGCAGGGAGACACAAACTACATTCTACACCAAGACTCGACAAAGGGAGAGAGGGAGGCGGCAGTAAGTAACAAGGCAGGGATGGGGACGACTGGAACACACTCCCAGACACACGTTCGCTCAACTCACTCCCTCGGCGCCTTGTTCACGTCGCGACAAATCTAATTGGGAAGTGTGAGGTGTAGCATTTGTAACTTCGTGAGACTGTTGACATAATACAGTACTTTGGTTGTGTTTGGTTTCTTATACGTGTCTTTGTTTTGTGTTGGTGTTTTTTTACGTATTTTCAGTTTCGTCATGTATTTCTTAGTTGTTCGTGGTTTGCTATTTTATTTTTTTTCCTTCTTTCTTCTTGTTTTTGTTTTTCCTCGAGTAGGTAGTTTAGTTCTTCTTAGTTGAGGGTTAACAAGTCATGTATTTCTTGGTGTTGTTTGTGGTTTTCTTCTTTACGATTTTCCCCTTTTTATTATTTTTTTCCTTCAATCTTCTTGTTCTTGTTTTTCCCCTGGTAGGTAGTCTAGCTCTTCACGGATGAGGGTTAACGGGTCTGCCGAGGTTGCTTTTTTCCTCGACATAAGTAATGGGATCACTTTCATTACGCTTCTGAAATGAGGAAGGAGTGTCATTCATTACTCTGGCTCGACTCGCTACACACGCACGGATATTTGTGTTGTGAGGTGGAGGGAAACACTTGTGCTTCACTTCCTCACTGGTGAAGTCACTGCGATTAGGAATTTACGTGATTTTAGATGGAAGCTTTTGATAAGTATTTTTCACATGCGTATCATATAACAATCTCTTTTATTTTACGTAAGAGGAAGCAGCGGCCAAAGGCAACAAAAAAAGGTGGAAGGAAAAGGACCAATGAGACGCTATTCCCAAAAGAAGCCGCTTTGAGACCGTCAGTCAATCAATTACTCGTGACGTTAGCGGGAACAAATTCTGACGCCACTAGGACGTAGGAGCTGGCGAGTCCTGCTCTCTGTATCGGGTTATTTCTGAGCGGAAGCAGACTGGGAGGCATTAGGCCGAGTGGAAAGCGTCCATTCATCAAGTTGAAAGGAGTAACGTGACGTGATAAATTCCGCCGCTTCTAAGACGGCGTGTGAGTTAGTGGACAAACCCAGTGGTTCGTGTGCTGGCGTGGGAAGGAGTGGCGTGGGAGGGAGTGGCGTGCGTGGGAGTAAGAGAGTGAGGTGCGCGATGGATCTCTTGCTCAGGGAAGGAAGGGCGAGCAGCGAGTGATTCATTGCCCGAGTAGTAAAGGTAATGGAAGGGTAGATTGACGCGCTGCCGTGCCCATTTTACTCGTTCTTTCTTTCTTCTTTTTTTTTTAACTAACGATGATTTACATGGTTCTGAGGGTTTGAGTTCATATCCGTTCACTCAAAACATCTAATAAAAACGAATCTTCAGTATCGTTATTTTTGAGCTAATATTTCAAGGTTATATTGCGATTGACTATATTTACACACACACACACACACACACACACACACACACACACACACACACACACACACACACACACACACACACACACATTTTGAAACTTGACATTAATAACTGTTTATTGAAATATGTAGGAATGTTTCTACGATATGTTTGAAGTCATACTTTTATCGGTGAAGTCTGCCGCCGTCACGCCCCGCAGACACTAAAAGATTCAGAAGTGATATTTCCTTATTCCGATGCTGTTTCCATATGTAGATTGGAATTATGTGACCTTCTGAATTAAAAGCTACGTATCCTGAGTGAAGTCTGTCCTTGAGTGCTATTTTCCTGTCAACAATTATGTCAAAATTCTCGTATGAATGCATGCTGAAATCCATTATCATTAACTAAGAAAAAGAAAGACTATTCAATCAAGATGGCATGGCAGTTTTTCCTTTTACTTATCTTGCTAAACTCGTCAACCCTTGCTAGAACCATTATTGCTTTTTATAGTTTTGCAGCTGCGCCATATGACATCAATATAACGGCGCCATAATGTCAGTCAATCGATCAGCCAATCCTTGTGTGAATCTCAACCTTGGTCCTGACTGGTTGTCCTCTTTCTTTCCTACACTGTGACTGAATCTCGCTTTTGTATCATTTTAAAACTCTTCTTTGAATTTGACGTTTGCCAATTCTACGATCCTGACGCAGTGTTTCCTGTCGTCCTCAAACAGCTTCACTGTCGTGGCATTGCCTTGCACCGTCACTCTCGCATTGCTGTCTGTCAGTGTCCAAACTTTTTTTGCTGGAAATACTCTGCCTTCATTCACGTCCTGAAGACAGGTGGCTGCGTTAATCACCCGAATTACTGTTGTGTCGCTTTAATGTCTCTCACTATTCCTGAAGCTTTGCATCTAGGAGTGTTCGGATGCCTGTCAACTCTGTGTGCCAGTGATTTTTGTCCCTTGATTTATTTCTTGTCATCCTCGATTAAGCGATCCCGGTATAAATTTTGCTGTAATTTTAGACTCGAAAATATTTGATACACATTGACGTGGAAAATTGTCTCTGTATTTTTATTTGATATTTTCTTTTCGTGATATGCTGCATTCTAGAGGCTCAGTGTAGTTATATTCCATTACCTTTCATCTGCTCCTTTTGTTGTTCGTTAGTTATCACACACTCATCTTTACAGTCTTAACGATTACAAAGCATTTCTAATTATAACAAGGTAGATGACCTTCGTAATAGAAAAACTTAACTCTTTGACTGCTATTTGATATATCTTTCCTTTCTTACCAGTCACTGAAATATTTTTACTTGTTAAACAGCCACATCTAATCCTAACACTAGATAACAAGTGCGTAATCTTTCCTTTTTAATCATCTTCTCTTTTGTAGATGCTTATAAAGATTTCATGCATTATTTCTGGTGCTGTTAATTGTTTCGTATCGCAGAAAATTAACATGTATTTTTTTTTTTTCAATTTCTGGTGTCGGCGGAGAACTTGGCACTTGCAAAGCTCATTTCCTTTACCTTTCAGCATGAGACCAACTTCCAGGTAACTAACCCGTCGTCTTTAATACCACTCAGCTAATGCCTCCCGCCAACATCTAAATTGAACATTCCTTCAGTTCTCTTAGAGTCTCTTAGTGAAAGTTTCCTCTCATTTTTCCCTCAAATTATACGGAAGGAAATTAGAAATCGTGTGCAGTCTCTTAATCCTTCTCCGGTCTAATATGTAGTTTCTTGACCCAAAGACTTCACTTATTTCTAAACTGAGCCTCCTTTAAGACCGGTAAGAGTTTTAATTGGAAGTTTCACCTCATTTGTTTCCTTAATGGTGTGAAAGGAAATTACAAACACAACATCGTCTCACAGTCTTTCCAGTATTATGTATTTCCCGAACTCAAGAGCTTCGTTTGGCCCGTAAATTGAACAACTCTTCTGTTCTTCAGGTTTTCAAGTGAAAGTCAGGAAGTCAGTAATGTTGTGCTATTCTATTTTTGTGCCTAATTTTCTGAGTACACATCCTCATACAAGTGCATCTTCTGTTCATGCTTGAGAAGTGTAACCCATGAAACACACACACACACACACACACACACACACACACACATGCAACACGTGTGAACAGATGCAAGTGCCGTGAGAACTTGAACATGTGGAAATGCATATTTTTGCGTAGATTGGAGGGAGGGAAATGCGTGTGCGTGTGGTGCAACGTTGGACCAGCGAGGGTTGCGGGTGGAGACACAGGCACACCCAGACTCAGACACACCCAGACCGAGACACCCAGACCGAGACCCACACACCAATCCCGCTCTCACGCAGACCCGCCCTCATGTGTGTGTGTGTGTGTGTGTGTGTGTGTGTGTGTGTGTGTGTGTGTGTGTGTGTGTGTGTGTGTGTGTGTGTGTGTGTGTGTGTGTGTGTGTGTGTGTGTGTGTGTGTGTGTGTGTGTGTGTGTGTGTGTGTGTGTGTGTGTGTGTGTGTGTGTGTCTGAGAGGCGTTGCTGTTGACTGTGATTGTTATTCTTGTTGTTGTTTGTTGCTGTTGTTATTGTTGATAGCCTTTGTATCAGAGAGAGAGAGAGAGAGAGAGAGAGAGAGAGAGAGAGAGAGAGAGAGAGAGAGAGAGAGAGAGAGAGAGTTGATCAAAGAGAAAGGAGACAAAGGCAGAATTAAATAAGAAAACTGAATGCAGGAAACACATATTTTTCATCACCACCACCACCACCACCACCACCACCACCACCACCGCCATAATCATTCACTGTAACATCACCACCTTTCTTTCCACGTCAAAATATTACGAGAAACAGGAAAGCCATTACGAACATATATCTAAATTACATTCACCATTACCCAATCGTCATGTAGCAGATTAAGGCTCGCACAATTTCCGAATAATTCTGAAATATGTTTTGCGTGTAATTATTATATTTATCGAGGTCAGAATTATTATTATTATTTTTTTTTCATTATGACATGCGAGGGACAATAAAAATAATCCTGATTAAATACGATGCGTGTTATTAAATTGAAGAAAAAAAAGCGAAAACTGCAATACGTGTTTTCTATGTTGACCTTCATTTATTTTATTAGTTTTTTCCTGGATTTTTCTTTAACGTGCAGCTGAGCAAATACCCTCCATTATTAATTTGATCATAAAAAGATTCTGAATCCTGTGATCGCTAAATGTACTGACTAATTTTTCACTCACCTCATTAGTAAAGACTGATAGTTCGATGGTTGTAATATTCTCTCTCTCTCTCTCTCTCTCTCTCTCTCTCTCTCTCTCTCTCTCTCTTGTTTGTCTATCTGTTATTGTCTCTTTTTTTCTTTTCTTCATGAAGGGAAATCATGCGAGGACAAAAAAAGTAAATTAGAAAACTAAATAGATATAAGAGATAAAGTAGAATAAATTAGTATCCCACTCAGATGTCGTTCTCCACTCCGCATCTTCCAAAAATACCATAAAAAAAAGAAGAATCGAGAGAGAGAGAGAAAAAAAAAAAGGCTATACTATTTTCTGAAGTCTGTCTTGGTATACTTCTCGATAAAAGAACAGAATACAAGTGAACAGTAGGAGAATTCATTACTATATGCAAAAGGTTCAGTACTTCTATAAAACATCGGAGAGACGAACGTACATTATTTTGACCATACATCACTAAAACACGTTACCTGAGCACCTTGTCTTGTCTCTAAACTTGTGAGATTATCTATTGCTGTAGCTTAGAACGGCCCACTCTACCCACGTGAAATATAGAGGCGACACTGCTCCACCTATTACCTGGGGAGTGTTTTGTAGACTATGGCAAGTTAGCTGCGATTGTATTTTCATTCGTGGTAGTTAGTTGAGAGTTAGTTGAGACTCGTACGTGGTGTTATCTCAAGAATGAAGTGTGTTTGTGGGAAAAAGAAACACTAATGTATAAATACGTACAAAAGGAGAGAGAGAGAGAGAGAGAGAGAGAGAGAGAGAGAGAGAGAGAGAGAGAGAGAGAGAGAGAGAGAGAGAGAGAATATCCTAATGTCTGTAGACTTTGTAAGAGGAAATTAATGTCAGCGAGAGTGTGAAGCTTAAACATTAAATCATCTTGGAGCGCACGGGCTTGGCGAGGAGTGGGCGGGGTGTGGGCGCTGTCTGGCCGTTACGTAGCAGCTGGACGGCGGCGGCTGGTGGTGGTGGTGGTGGTGGTGTAGTGACCGCCATCCCCGCCTTCCACACGTGCCGGCCCGTTGAATCCTCCGTTCTGAATCTGTCTCTTATCGGAACAAATCTGAAGACCCTGATGTATGAAAAGCCTTTGAAATATTAACTACAAATTACTGTGGTTGCTTGTCTATGAATTGCTGTGAGCCAGTGATATGCCAGCCAGCAGGTCAGTATGTAGTGTTGGTGGTAATGTTGCTTGATGTGGAGAGAAATGATGCATTAAAGGGAATGTGTGGCCGCGAACCAATGCACACCTGTCAGAAGCGGAGAGATAACTGATAAGAAAACATGTTGGAAGTAAAAGCACTATTGAAACACTAACTTTATTAGGTCCTTGAAGACGCCGTTATGGTCAGCCGATGCGGCGGCGGGGCGATATAAAATATATTAGACGTAAAATATCGAATGGGACATAAACTACTGAAGTTTAGAGGCGAAATGTTTGTTCCGAGCCAGGCAAACTTATGATTTATCGAAGAAAGGAGCCAAACTTTTAAAAAACTCTCAGTTAAGGTCACCAAAAGTAGAATAGAAGAAAAATAATGTTCGGGGATGGAGCCGCGGAAGCCTGAGAGGTCACCAAATTATTAATGCCGCTGAGCCTTCCCTCCCTGAACGGCCGCGGGAAGTGGGGGCGGAGGGAAACGAACACAAGGCAAGCGACTCTCCGCCACAGCCGCGGAATCCGCTCGTCAGACCCTATCACTTAAATGTTTACCGACCATGGTGGCACAAGGCGCGACTCACCCATATTCTAAAACACTGCGCTACACCTCCACTATTTCAAAACCCTCCAATTGAAACTACATGTTTTTTTGTTTTGTTTTTAAGAATATTCTCAGTTATAACCACAGATGAAGATTTTTTAACATTAATAACATAAGAAACACCCTTAAGAGCTCGGCTTATCATCTGTGCTGCCTCTGAAAATAGTCATACTGAAGGAAAGAGAGAGAGAGAGAGAGAGACAGATAGACACCTGTATTAAAAAAAAAAGCCTTGTTTTCTCACTACGACAGTTTTCCAAGGCCATAGAGACGACTAACCGAATTTTCAAGACAATTCCTCCTTATAATAACCTAGAAATCTTGCCAATCTATCACCAGAACAATAAATATACCCTTAAAAAACGAAGATTTTCAACTAAAGCCTTTGGAAAATAGTGGTGAGAAAACAAAGCGTTGAAGAATACTGGCCAGAGACAGAGCGAAGCGTTTATGAATACGTGGTTCAGATCAATACAGATGAGGTTGTCCACGGGCAGACCAAGATTCAAATACCATACATGAAAAGAGCCACAAGGACTGCACGGGTGAGACGGCGGGGTTCTGACTTGATGGAGAAAAAAAAAGGAAAAATAATAATTAGATTTCCAAGTAACAGCAGACGCCATGGAGTCGTCAGTGAAGAAAACGACGGAAAAATCTTTAAAAGCGACTTACTTAGGGAAAAAAAAAATGTGCGCAATGAGCTGACCAGAGAGAGAGAGAGAGAGAGAGAGAGAGAGAGAACTACAATGTTGAAAGCCAATGTAGAGGTTGAAAGAAAGCGTGGAAGGAGGAAGACGAAGAAAAGGAGGAAAAGGAAGAGGAGGATGAAGGGAAGAAGGAGAAAAATGAGAAAGTAAAAGAAGTGGCATGAGAGAAGGTGGGAATGCCATGTGATATAGAGGAGGAGGAGGAGGAGGAGGAGGAGGAGGAGGAGGAGGAGGAGGAGGAGGAGGAGGAGGAGGAGGAGGAGGTGCTATGGGAGGGGGAAATGCCTTGTGTAAATAAACATTGGGAAGTTAATGTGTCTCCTCCTCCTCCTCCTCCTCCTCCTCCTCCTTTCATCTTTTCCTTTTCCTTCATTATTATATTTTTTCGTCCATTTTCCTTTTCCTCTTTCGTCCTCCTATTTTTTCATCCATCTCTTCCAGTTTTCCTTTCCTTCTCTCCTCTTTTACTCTTCTCCTTTCTTTGTTGTCTTCCTCTTCCTCTTCCTTAGTTTTATTATCATCTCCCTCTTGTTTTCCTTCTTTCCTTCTTTTATTCCTCTATTCTCTCTTACTTTTCTTCTTATTCCTCTTTTCATATATACGTTCCTCACATTCTTACTCCTCTTCCCTCTCTTCTTCTCCTTTCTTCTTCTTTCTTTTATTTTTCTTCCTCCTCTCTTGTTTCTCCTTTTCATCTGTCTCTTCTTTCTCTTCCTTTTCTTTACTTTTTTCTTCTTCTTTTGCTTCCCACGTCTTCATTAAATATTTTCTCTTCCTCTCTCCTTCTGTCTTTTCTTTCCTTCTCTCTCATCTTCCCTTTCCATATTTTTTCCTCTTCCTCTTCCTTGCATTTTTATTTTTCCTCTTTCTCCTTCCACCTTTATTCTCTCTCTCTCTCTCTCTCTCTCTCTCTCTCTCTCTCTCTCTCTCTCTCTCTCTCTCTTTTCTCTCTCTCTTTATTCCCTTTGTTGTACCTTCATGTATTTTTCCTCCATCCTCCTGTTTCCCTTTTCTCTCCTTTCTCACTTCCCTCTTCGTTCTCCTCTTATCTATGCTCTCTTCTTCTCTCTCTCTCTCTCTCTCTCTCTCTCTCTCTCTCTCTCTCTCTCTCTCTCTCTCTCTCTCTCTCTCTCTCTCTCTCTCTCTCTCTCTCTCTCTCTCTCTCTCTCTCTCTCTCTCTCTCTCTCTCTCTCTCTCTCTCTCTCTCTTCTCTTTCTCTCTTTCTTCTTGTCTTGTGTTGTTTTTATTTTCTTTTCTTCTCTTTCCTTTCTCGTCTCTTTTATCCCTGTTGTGTCAGTTACTGCTTTCTTATCTTCGTTTATTTTCTTTCGTTTGATTTTTGTTCCTTTCTCTTCTTTTCTTTTTATTGTTTTCATATTTTCTTCCTTTTTTTCTTCCATGCTTTTAGTTTTTTTTTTCCACATTCTCTGTCTTCCTTTCCCTCTCCCAGTTTTCTTTACAGGGTTTTAGCTCTTCTTTCTTTCTTCTCTCTCTCTCTCTCTCTCTCTCTCTCTCTCTCTCTCTCTCTCTCTCTCTCTCTCTCTCTCTCTCTCTCTCTCTCTCTCTCTCTCTCTCATTTATCCATTCCTTCCCACATTCTCTCAATTCTCGTCGTTTCTCTACCTTCCCTTTCCTTTGATTCTCCCTTCCTCCCTTCATCTCGTTCTTTTCCTCTTCTCCCCTTCCATCCATCCACCCTTCCATCCATCTCTCTTCATATTCTATCAATCCTTGCCTTATCTACCCTCCCTGCACTTGTTTTCCTTCCCTCTTTTCTCCTTCCTTCTCCCTCCCTGCCCTTCCTTCTTTTTTATTCTCTCCCCTCTGCATCTTCCTCCCAGCCCTCACTCCCTTAACCAATTCCTCCGCACAGTTCACCCTTTTCCACTCCTCCCCTCCTTTTCCACAACCATTCTTCTCTTCCTCTCACCCTCTGTGGTCCCCTCATGGCCTCTGTCCCTTCTAACACTTCCCTTAGGGTCTGAGGGCGTGTCCTTGTAATGTACAGCAGAGGCGCACAATCTTAGGCGTCTCAAGGCTCGTTTTGCAGTGTCCAGCGTTCGTTTGTGAAGGCTGTGATGGAGGGGAAGAAGGATGGAGGATAAAAAGGATGGAAAGAAAAAAAAAATGTTTCTCTTTTACCTTTTTTTCGTTTTTGTCACTATCTTTTGTTAGTCATGTTTATGTTTTTCTTCGTCTTCTTTTACTCTATGTCTTTGTGCTTCTCGTTTTCTTTTTTCTTTCTTACTTCATTTTTTCCTTCTTCTTCTTTCTTCCTCTTTTTTTATCATTGTTATTACCTTACTTGTCTTTCGCCATCTCTTTCTGCCTGTTTTCGTTCGCTCGCTTTTTTCTTCTTCTTTTCTCTCTCCTTGCTTTCTTTTGTTCTGTGTTTGTGTTTTGCTTTGTTACTATTTCATGGCCTGGTCTGTGTATGCCTTTTTTCTTCTTCGTCTTCGTCTTGTCTCTTTTTTCTTTCTCCCTTCCTTCTTATCTTTCTCTCCCTTTCCTCCTTTGTCTTTTCTTCTTGTTCTGCTTTCCTTTTGTTCGTGTTCTCCTTGCTGTTCATACCCTTTTTTCTTCTCTTCTTACTCCTCTCCCACTTTCTTCTTCATCTTCCTTCTTTCTGTTCATACTTGCTCTTCCTCTTATTCCTCCCTTTTACTCCTCCCTCCATCTCTCGTCCTAATGTCGCCCCTCGCCGCCACATCCCTTGGCAGCACTGTCGCTAACACTAACATCCACGTAAACCCCAGCAGAGGACCGTTTCATCGTCAGTAGTTTAGGGTGAACTGCTGTAATTGGCGACACTGCAAGCTTTATAGGACGTTTCTTGTGACTGGCAACGCTGTGGAGGACGGACGAACCCTAAGAGGAGGCGAAGGAGGAAGGAGGAGGAGGAGGAGGAGGAGGAGGAGGAGGAGGTAACGAGGAAAAGAGAAGGAAGCCAGGAATGAAGTGAGACAGTAAAAGAGAAGGGAAGATCTGCGCACTGTTGAATTGAAAGAAATACGAAAATTTCTACGTTAAAGCGAGGAACGGACGGACGATGCCAGAGTACGAAGTGACCTCCTCCTCCTCCTCCTCCTCCTCCTCCTCCTCCTCCTCCTCCTCCTCCTCCTCCCCCTCTTCCTCCTCCTCCTCCTCTTCCCTAGCAGCTGTGATTCTCTTCAAGTCCTTTTAAGCAACTCCTTCTCTCATTATTCCTCGTACGCTACCTTCCTCTTTCCTTTTTTCCCCCTTAGCCTTCCCTCGTGTCCCGTTGCAGCGACCCCTCTACTCCTCTCATTACGTTTTCTTCAGTTTAGTCTAAGCTGTTTTTCCCCTTTCTGTATTGCTTTGTTACTATGATGCTTTTCTTTCTCTGTTCTCTCTTTTTTCTTGATTTTGATGCTGTATAATAAGATTTGTGTGTGTGTGTGTGGGAGGGAGGGAATCATATATACTTTGTCGTGGATGTAGGAAAGACTCACCCTCTCACTCTCTCTCTGTGTTTCTGTCCGTGTGCCACTTAGTATAACACTCCTTAATGCTCAGACGTGGCTGTGACGGCGGAGGTCTCGTCACTCGTGTCTCTTGCCTAAAGCCTACTGTCGTCAGCTGGTCTTAGAGGGCACTCGGAGTCTCGGGAGCAGGATGTCCAAAGAGTACCACGGTCTCAGTGGTCATGTAGTCAGGGCTGAGTCAATAGGGAGCTTTAAAAGAAGGTTAGATAAGTTCATGGATGGAGAAGATAGATGGAATTAGGTAGCTTGAACACACAGGGACTGGTGGCCTGCAGCTTCTCTCTTTCCTTATGTTCTTATCGCAGTGATTTTGATTTACAACTACTAACAACAAAAGATACACAGAAGAAGAAACGCGTAGATCTACGAGTATCCTCACAAGATTGCACGTGACAAGCTGAACTGTCTCAACGAAAGTAAGACACGGGACACTAAAGGCGAAGGTTCCTCCACTAAAACTAAAGGGTCAGTAGCTTGAATTTTCTGTCTTGAATGAGTTCACGTCATAGCCAGAAGGAAATGCAGAAGCAGACAGGGAGTTACGGAATTTCCTAGTTCTCGTATTTCTTCCTTTGCGTTCGGTTGCTTTTGTGTTCTTATCCAGCACTTTTATAGCTAAGGGAAATACTACACGTTAACCGTCCATAGCAAAAAACAGTTCCATGTGTTACTTCTTACGACATACCTGCAGTAAACTGTTGTTTGTGATGTAAACTAAGAAATGCATCACGACAGAAGTGAAGGATTCCTGTAACAAGAGAAAAAAAAAACATGAAAGGAAAGAAAAAATCACAAGTTTCAAAAGATATGTTGAAATATAGTCATGTAGCGAGATACTGATATTCTCCGTCTCTCTCTCTGTCTCTCTGTCACTCTCTCTCTCTTTCTCTCTTGGAACGTGAGGCAATATATCTCGGCATTCAAACATACCAGTGAGTGAGTTCGTATCATCCCGCTGCGCTCTGAAGAAATAATTAACCAACACTTCTATTACATATTCATAACGTAGAGGAGGAAGAAGAAGAGGAAGAAGACAGAGATAGAGAACGAGGAGTTAGGTGGAAATACTAAAACGAGGAAAGGGAAGAAAAAGAACGAGGACAGGAAAGAAAAAGAGAAAGAAAGCAAGAGGAGGAGGAGGAGGAGGAGGAGGAGGAGGAGAAACAGGGCAAGGAAAATATAGGACGGATAACGACGAGGAGAAGAAGAATGTGGGCGAATATGAAGGAAAAAAAGACATAGGAGAAGAAAGGGAAGGAAAGAAGAAGAAGAAGAAGAAGAAGAAGAAGAAGAAGAAGAAGAAGAAGAAGAAGAAGAAGAAGAAGAAGAAGAAGAAGAAGAAGAAGAAGGAGAAAAAGAAAAAAAGAAGAAAAAGAAAGACAACAACGAAAATAAGACCAGGGAAATGGAAAGAGAATTAGGACACAGGCATGAACGACGACGAAGAGGACGAAGAAGAAAATGAGGAGGAGGAGGAGGAGGAGGAGGAGGAGGAGGAGGAGGAGGAGGAGGAGGGAAGGAAAGAAGGCCAGACAGCAGCAGCACAGGGAAGAAAGAAGGTTGAAGAACGGTAATGGTGGGAATGAAAGAGAGTCGAGTTAAGTCTCTTTCAACATTTCAACGGGAAGCATCTTGCTGACTTTTCAACACAATCCTCCTTTCAGGGGGAGGAGGAGGAGGAGGAGAAGGAGGAGGAGGAGGAGGAGGAGGAGGAAGAGGAGGAGGGAGCAGAAGGCGTGGGAGGAGAACAGGGAAAAGAATAAACGCTCACTAATGAAAGGAGAGGATGAAAAGGAGTGAAAAGGAGACAGGAATGAGAAAAATGATGAAAGTGAGAGGGAAAAGTGAAAAGAGAAGGGGAAATAGGGAACCAAGCAGGTGGAAAGGTAAAAGAATAAAACGCTGGTTAATGAAAGAAGAGGACGAAAAGGAAAAAAAAAAAAAACTAAAAATGAGGAAAAATGAAAAGCGAAGAGGAAATAGAACGGAGGAAGGGAAGCAAGAAATATGTACGAGGAACAAGAGGACAAGGGAAGAAGAAAAACGAAGGAGTAGAGACAGGAAAATATTCAACTATGTAAAATGGAAAAGAAAAAAAAGGGAGAACTAGAAAACTGGAAGGAGAAAGCAGGAAAAGAAAATGGAAGGAAGAAAGGACATAGAAAACAAGAGAAAGGACAAGAAAAATTTTAGTATTTGCTGATGGAAGAAAAAGAGAAATAAGAAAAGATGAAGAAAGTCCTCAAACAAAGTAAGAGTTGAGAGAGAGAGAGAGAGAGAGAGAGAGAGAGAGAGAGAGAGAGAGAGAGAGAGAGAGAGAGAGAGAGAGAGAGAGAGAGAGAGAGATTACAAAAATTAGAGAACAGCAGAAAATGAAGGTTGAATAATGAGACGAGATTAAAAAAGAAAATATTTGTATTTAAGAGAGAGAGAGAGAGAGAGAGAGAGAGAGAGAGAGAGAGAGAGAGAGAGAGAGAGAGAGAGAGAGAGAGAGAGAATCACTTAATCTCTTAAACTTTACGTATGAAGATTAATGACTAAATTGAAAAAGTAGGAGCGAACAGAATGGCGTTAGGAGAGGAAAATGAATGCCTTCGAACCTCCATCCCCAGCCAAGCCTCCGCCCACCACACCAGAGAAGGCGGGAAGACTCGGGTGTTGGCGGGAAGAGAGTTGGTAGCGAAAAGAGTATGAGGTTTTTGGCAGGAAGAGTGTGTGTGGTGGTGTCAGAGTGTGGGGTAGAGGAAAGAGTGTGGTAGAAAGAAGAGTGTGGTAGCCGGAAAAGTATGAGGTTTTTGGCAGGAAGAGTGTGTGTGGTGGTGTCAGAGGG
This sequence comes from Portunus trituberculatus, assembly GCF_017591435.1. Classification (NCBI taxonomy): domain Eukaryota; kingdom Metazoa; phylum Arthropoda; class Malacostraca; order Decapoda; family Portunidae; genus Portunus; species Portunus trituberculatus. Next base: position 12,688,218 of record NC_059268.1, on the reverse strand, counting down.
TGTGTGGTAGCGGGAAGTGTGTGTGGTGGTTGAAGGAATAGAGTCTGGTGGTTTTAGAAAATGTGTGGTAGCAAAATGTGTGTGGTGGCAGTGAGGAAGTGTGCGTGGTGGTCAGAGAGTGTGTGGTAGCTGTAAGTGTGTGTGGTGGTAGTGAGAATAGAGTGCGGTGGTTTCAGAGTGTGTTTTGTAGAAGGAAGTGTGTGTGGTGGTAGGAATAGAGTGTGGTGGTGTCAGAGAGTGTGTGGTAGCGGTGTGTGTGGCAATAGTGGAAACAGAGTGCGGTGGTTTCAGAGTGTGTTTTGTAGAAGGAAGTGTATGGTGGTAGGAATAGTGTGTGGTAGTGTCAGAAAGTGTGGTAGCGGAAAGTGTGCGTAGTGGTAGTAGGAATAGAATGTGTGGGGGTGTCAGAGAGTGTGTGGTAACGGGAAACGTGCGTGGTGGTAGTGGAAACAGAGTGCGGTGGTATCAAAGAGTGTGTGGTAGCGGAAGTGTGGTAGAGGAGTGTGGTAGTGAGAAGAGATTGTGGTGGTAGAGGGAAGAGTCTACACCGTAACTTTTCTCTCGCTCCAAGCAATTTTCTCAAAGCATAAATTCTTCTCACGAGATTTCCCCTTCAGGATTTTTTCTCTCCTTGCTGAATTGGATTAGCTTAGATTAGATTGAATTAAATTAGGTTGAGTTGGGTTGGGTTGGGTTTCTTTTGGCGTAGGCTACTCTGGGATAGGTTAGCTTGGCTTGGTTTGTTAGAATTGGGTTAGATTTGGAGCGACTTGAGTTGAAATTGGTTAGATTCGGTTTGGTTTGGTATAGTTTGGTTTGTGTCAGGTTAAGTTAGGTTAGGATATAGGTAAGTTAGATTTGGTAAGAAGAATTTATCATTGGTGAAGTAGTCTGGTGCAATTTTTCTGTAAGGAGGCCTCAGTGGTGGAATTTACATAGAAGTAGCACCAGTGGTAGTAGTGGTGGCAGTGGTGGTGGTGGGTGGTGGGTGACTCGCGACGTTTCACCTTGTCTTGCCTCGCCTTGCCTCGCCTTGCCTTGCCTCGTCTCGCCTCGCCTTGCACCGACGCTCACTGCTGCAAGGAAACCACTAAGTTGATTTGTTTGCCCGCCACAAATTGCAGCACCGCATCACCGTCTGGTTCAACTTGACTTACTTGATTTAGTCTTCGTTGTGTTGCGGGATGTTACAGAATGCGAAACTCAAGGACAGGTCTGCTTTGGAGAGAGGCTTGGCAGTTGATATACGTATAAACACTCATATATATTAAGATTTTTCATTACTCCTGATATATTAACTTGTTTTATAGCTAATTTCATCACAGTGCGAGACATTTTTTTTCTCTTGTATCTTTTATTTTGTGATATTGTGAAATCGTTCTTTTTTTTCATAATGTAGGTGACACTGATGCATTGCACACTAAGGAGATTATTATTAGTATCATAATACAGAATGTTAGCGCATTATTGTGTATAGAATTATGTAAGAGAAGGAAAAGAATGCTTGTTTTCGTCGGCTTACTTTTTGTACATGATGCTCGTAACTAAATCATTTCCTGATCACTTGGTTATGCATCGTGGTGCGCTAAACAAAGTACCCAGTAAATGGCCGAGACTGCAACAGGAACATGGGGGCGTTAGTATCAACATTGTGACGCCACTCGATTATAAAACCAACACGACAGACACACGAAACAAATTACGTAAAACATTCATCTTCTTCATCCTCCCTTTTTCTTCACGTTTTTTTTTATTCCCCTCAGCGCCATCTACCCATCCACCTCCTCACTGTTACCGCTTTTTCTTCACCTTGTATTCCCCTCTGCTCCACCCACCTATCCGCCAGCTCGCGGCGGCTGGTGGAGGGAGGAAGCATCCGTCCATCACCACCGATGCCTAGACTCTCGAGGGAGCCAGCCTTGCGACACCCGCCACAACAGGCTGTGCATTCTGACGTGTGTGTGGCGCCCCTGTAGTCCTGAGGGTGGTTGTGAGAGGTGGTACGAAGAAAGCTTTCGTTCCATCCGCAGGAGATAGGAAGGCGTGTATGTTTCTGAGACAATAAACTGTAGGTTCTCTATCATCAGTGAGTTAGCATTTGTCTGCCTCATCTGTAAAATACTTTCCATTGAGGGTCCAGTGACCGGTTCCTTGGTTTGTTGGTATTCTTGCTTGACTGTGGTAAAGATTTTGGTGTAATTTTGACAGGCCTTGCGATGAGTCTGGCGTGGATTTGTTGCATTCAATGTTATCTTGTTCTTAAAGCCGTATTTGTCTGTCTCCTCATCGAATGATCTCATATGACTTGTGTTGAAATGAATGACTGTCTCGGTATACAGTTCATATTTTTTTTATTGACAGTGGTGTTCGCAGTGGTGTTCCGCAGGATTCCGTTTAAATCCCCATTCCTATCTTTTCGACAGGAATAAGACACATCCACACAGATAGATAGACAGATAGATAAATACTTATTAATCGCAAGTTTGTCATACAATTCACATATATTACTGTTATCCTAAAATCATATAGCTATGTATGCCACAGAGTAAGTTACACACACGCAAACGTACACATACATTCCACCCGGTATATTTTCATCTCGCCTAGTGTTGGTTTGCCTTTTCCTTGGCGGTTATTACTGCAGAGCGCCAGAACTCAGACCCGCCGTCACTCCACTCGTGCGATTGGTCTGAAACGGGACACTGCACTACGCACACCCAATACACGGCACTCTTCAGGGAGGCTCGCACCAAACAGAGGCTCACGCTTTCGACACCTTACCCCTTGCACCTTTTATTGTCACCCGCCGCACACCATCCAGTCACGCGGTGTAATGTGCAGGGCGTGGAGGGGAGTTAAAAGAGCGGGTCCAACCTTGTTTTTTCCCCTGTAGTTCGTTTTACCGCGGTGCCTCTCCACCCAGCCCTGGCGTCCACGAGGGAGTAAACAAGTCTGAACACGCTCCTGGCATATCAACTTATCCTCAACGCTCCGCTCTTTGGAATCGAGGAAAGTGGTCGCTAGGAGTGAGTGTGGGAGTGAATGTTAGAGTGAGAGGCAGAGAAGGGAGTGAGGGAGTGAATGCTAGAGTGAGAGAAGGGAGTGAGGGAGTGAGGGAGTGAATGCTAGTGAGAGAGAGGAAAGAGAGAAAGAGGGAGAGGATTATGAGCACTGGAAGGGAAAGGAGGGAAAGAATGCAGCCGGGTATGGAAAAGGGAGGCGGAGGGAACCGGGAGGAAAAGTGTGAAGTATTTAGAGGGAACGGAAAAGATTGAGGAAAGGGAACGAGGGAGTGCTCAGGGGGAAAAAGGAAGGAGAGGAGGAGACAGGGTGGATGAAACGAAGGAAGGATAGAAGGAAAGGAAGGATGGGAAGAATAAGCACTGAGAAAAAAGAAGTAGAGAAAATAAATAGACGAAAAATTAAAAAAGCAAGCATTATGGGAGATTAAGAAGAACAGAAGTGAAAGAAAAGGGAACAAAATAAAAGATGAAACAAAAAAAAAAGAAATGAGAAATAAAGGAAGGAAGAAAGAAAAAATGCCACAGACGAGATAGTAATAATAGCAAAGATAAAAGCAAGTGGAAAGGAAATAGCAGGAACAAATGAAGAAAAGGAAGAGACGAGGAAAGAGAGGAATGATCTATACGGGGGAGTTGGAGGTGATATAGACAGAAAGCTGACAGGAAAGGGAGAGAGAATAAGTACTTAGATGAAGGAGAGGAAGGAAGGGCAATGATATGGAGCTATAAGAGAAATGGAAACAGAATGGATAGATAGAAGGGGATGAAAGGAAAGTAAAGTAGGATGAAGTATTGTAAGACGGTCAAATCGAGAGAGGAAAGTCGTGAGATGGAAAGGAATAGAAAGAAGAGAGGGAGAAAGTGGAGGATGAAAGAGTATGAGAGAGCTGGAAATGGAAAAGAAGCAAGAAATGTTGTAAAGTTAGAGATCGCAAAGTGGACGAGCGTAAAAAAAGAAACGGATATAAGTGAAAATAAAAAGAAAGGGAGGAAAGAGACGAAGTGGAGAAGTGTGAGGAAAAAAAATGAAATGTGAAAAGACTGGAAATGGAAAATGGAACACGAAATATTGTAGTCATAGAGAGAACAAAGTCGGAGGAAGAAAAGGAAAGATAAGGAACGATACAAGAGGAAAGGAAGGAAAGAAGGAATGAAGACTAAATAAAGAAAAAAAATGAAGCACAAAGAAACTGCTAATGTAAAGATGAGCAAGAAATATTGTAACCATATAAACAAGACCATGGAAAAGATCAAAGGAAAAGATAAAAAAAAGATGAATGACAAAAGAAGGAAGAGAAATTAGAAAATATAAAATAACAGAGAAAATAAAAAAAACGAGAACATCCATACTGAATTAAAATACCAGAAACAACAAAACCGGAAAGAAAATAATAGAAAAATGTTAAAAAGAAACGGGACAAGAGGATAAAGACCAAAAAAAAAGTAAGAAACGAAAATAAATTAAAAGAGAAAGGGATCTGTCTGTACCCTAGCCAGCATCACCAGTCTACCGAGAGAGAGAGAGAGAGAGAGAGAGAGAGAGAGAGAGAGAGAGAGAGAGAGAGAGAAAAAAACACAAGTACTCCAAGTGGAAGAAGAGTGAGAGAAGGGTGCCGAAGCGTGATGTTTGGGCCACGCTGAAGGGAAGGAGGCGCACGGAGGCGGAGCGTAGGGGCCAGTGACCCATCCCTCTGAAGACGATGCCACCTCTTCTCCACGTGCTCCAGTGAAAAGAGAAAGATAGAGAGAGACAGAGACAGAGACAGTTTTCCCTCAAATTTTCACGTCTCTCTATAAATGATTTGTCTAAACATTAGCTATCTAGTGGAAATGTGACGTGTTAAAGTAAAATAATCGAGTCTAAGGAGAGAAAGAGAGACAGTTTTTCCTCAATATTCACGTCTTAGTACACATTAATGGTCTAAACATTACTTATATAGTGGAAATATGACGTATTAAACTAAAATCATCGAGTTTGAGAGGAGAACAAGAGACACAGTATTCCTCCATAATTTTCACGTCTCAGTACATATTATTTGTCTAAACATCACTTATCTAGTGGAAATTTAACGTATTAGACTAGAATATGTAACAACGTACTAAGGAGAGAGGAGGAAAAAGATTGACAGAGAGACAGTCTTTCTCAAATGTTGACGTCTCAGTACGAATTATTGGTCAAGTCATCATGTATTTAGTGGAAATATAAAATACTAGACTACAATCATCCAGTCTCTTTATCTGCGACACTCTCCCGCTTCCTCAGACTCAACACTCCCAGACCAGTGACGTGCTACTCTTGAGCCACTCAGCAAGTTTGGGGGGAGGAGGGTTCAGTTTCAAATAAGTTGTCTTCGATCGTGCTGGTTCAGTAGGAAAATATCCGAATATCTTATCGGGTTTTGTTCTCCAAGTTGAAATTGAATATAGAAACGTATCTACATTTTATTTTATTTATTTTTTTTAGGCATAGTGCGCTTATTGACTAGGACCTAAAAACGGCAACTGATCTTTTGTCTAGTTTGATTTCACTTTAGATTACTAGATTAGCTATATCATTAACCTCTTCAGTACCACGATATGTTTTGGTATTTATTCTGCTTACTATCTGGTGATTTTATACAGATTCAGAAACTTATGTGGGGATTAAAATAGTGAAGACTCTGGCCATTAATCTTCTGTCCCCATAGACCCTTCCTAATATAAATAAAATCGTTAATCACACCCAGAACTCAAGGTAAAAATGCGTTCCAGTACTGAAGGGTCTGATAGATGAAGTATTTGAAGTATGAAAGTGAAGAAAGGAAAAGGTAAGGTGTAATATTATGATGAAGATACTGTTATTTGTAGTTTTTCTTGTGTTTTTTTACTAGTGAAGTCAAAAGATAAAATATGTAATCCCTGACTGTGTTTAATGTCACTACAATACATCACACCATTACATAAAAAGCTTACTTAGATATGGAAAGCAAAATATCAACGGGTGCTGCTTGTTTGCTGGGGAAGATATGATTTTTCTGTACCGTAGAGTATAAATCATTTGTGGTGGAGGGTGTAAGTTGATTGTGGTGGGGGCATAACTTGTATGGTGGGGAACATCAAGGGTTTGTTGGGGAGTGTGTGTTTGTTGGGGAGAGTATTGTTTGTATCGTAGGGTATAAATAATTTTTTGGGGAAGGTGTAAGTTGATTGTGGTGGAGGGCATAACTTCTATGGTGGGGGAAACATCAAGAGTTTGTTGGGGTGTGTGTGTGTGTGTGTGTGTGTGTTGTTGGAGAGAGTATTGGTTAATTGATGCCTTTCTGGTGTATTCAAAATAAGCGGCCTGTGACATTTAGTGCTTCTTTCACGGGCAATACTGGTCATGCATTATTACTGTACCTTTGAGGGAAAACTGTGACAGAGCTCTTGTTTATTGCACTTTCCAGATTGAATGAGAGTTAATTTTGTGTTCTGGTTCACGGAAGACTAATGAAAGGGTTGCTTGATCATCGGATATAGTTATAGTCAAGAGAGAAACCTGCCTCATTTCTCCATTTTACTGTTATTTTCTCTGATCTTCCAAGAATCTATCAACTGTATGGTCATCATGGTGTTCTGATTTAGGCGTGACTCGTGAATTGTTGATGGTTTATAAGGTACAGTCGTGGTCATTAGAGTAACATGCTTCATCTCTCCTGTTTACTGTTTTCTCTACTGAAGTGACTGATCTAATAATAATCTATCACCTCTATCGTCATTAATGTTTGAATTATTGTTTAATCATAGGTTATAAGGAGAGTGACCTGCCTCACTTATATTAACAGTTTTTCTCTCCTTAAATCCTCTATAATCTCCTAATAATCTATCAACTATATGATCATTATTGTGTTTTGATTCAGGGGAGACTCGTGAGTTGTTGCTTTATCATAATGTGTAGTCGTGGTCAGTAGAATATCCTGCTTCACTTCTGTTCACTGTTTTCTTTCCTTAAGTCCTCAAATCTCCCAAGAATTTATCAGCTATGTGGTTAGTAAAGTAACCTGCTCCACTTCCACTGTGCTTAGTCTTTCCTCCACCTGAAGTCCTCTGATCCACCAAACACCTGTCAACTGTCTGGTTTTGTAATGAGGTCGCCAGTATATCAGAGAGGAACAGGAGAGCAGACGAGGCTCGGGTATTGACCGCAGCTTTACATTCTCCCTTTCACTTTGATCAGTACTGCGAAACACGAGAGAACCAATCAACGTAGAAAGCTCCCGTGTATGCATGTATAGTGAAAAAAAAGTTTAATAACAGTTAACAGATGTATAAATGTTGCAAAGGTGTAATCCTGCAGCATTTCGTTTAGACTAGTTTTTTTTTCCTTTTCTCATCAGAGAGAGAGAGAGAGAGAGAGAGAGAGAGATGAGAAACTACCTCTATCTATGTAAATACTCAAAAAAACTGCAGGATTTTGTTGTGTATATGATCATGAAAGACTCCTCATATTGTTGAACTTATGGTTAAGATCTGTATCATCATAAAAATATCACCTTTTAGCGTCAGACTTTGCTTTCAGGATAATATTATTACTTAAACCTCTTCCTTTGCACTTGCAGTATAAAAAGAACAATCATATCGCAAAATTTCGAAACAGAGCCGTAATCTTTATCCCCTTGCTCTCTCACCATGACGGTTTTCAGAGTCCGCAGAGATTATTACCCAGCTTCTCAAGGTTGATTTTATGTTAGTAATGTAGAAATCTTGTGAATCTGACACTGGTACCGTAAATACATTCTTAATCCCTTCAATACTGGAACACATTTTTACCTTGAGATTTGTGTACGGTTAGGTTATTTTGTGTATATTAGGAAGGGTCTATGGAGGTCAGAAAATCAATGGCCCCAGTCTTCACAATTTTAATTTCCACATGAGTTTCTGAAGCTGTATTAAATCACCAAATAGTAAGCAGAATGAAGGGGTTAAAATCACGTGTCACTTCAAACAAACGCTTTTGAAAGTAATGGAGGGACTACGCTTAAGTGTTTTAGAATATGTTTGTGAGTGTTATAGTTTTCTACATCACGAGGCTTCACAGAGAAATAGTTATCAAGCATCTAAGTATCTTGAAAAAAACATTTATAAACATTACCATCCCATTCATATTGGCGATGGAGAGAAAGGCTTTTACACTGCTCTGTCTGCATGTTGTTTGTTGTCCCTGGCTTGTGTGTCTGTGTGTCTGAAATATCGTGGCAGGAAATTATTCAATAACAGCTGACTGGTAACCGCGACCGTGCCCTGTTGTGTTTTCTTTTTCATTTACTTTTTTCTGCATTCTTTTCCTTTTGTTTTTCACTATTTTTATTATTCTCCAGCCCCATTGACCTTGTGGAGTGCCAGAACAAATACTGGTGAAGTTTTTATCTATTACACTCCCTCATCACTCACGTAAACACTCCTGGTCGCGGTTGTCACGCTGAAGTAACAACACGCTAACAAGGAGGGTCGTGGTGTTCGCCTTGTAGAATTTCATAAAGTTTTTCTTCTTTTTTCCACATGTTCGATTCGATTTTATTTGCATGGTGAGGTTCAGAAAGTATTCAATTCCTGCTCCATAATTTCGATTCAGACTCAACGAAGATAGAGCGCACGTCGAAGCTCCACAATATTTTTCTCACCACCACTACCACCACCATTAACAACAACAACAGTAGCAGCAACAACAACAACGGAATATAGAAAGAAAGGCACAGAACCCCCCAACATAAGTAAAGCTAACCTCACCTAACCTCACATAACATAACACACTCAGTAGCACGACATTCCATTATTTGTTGTCCATTTTTCTCTGACTTCCAACATCTATGACATCTTTTTTCTTCAAGTGCTCCTTTTCTTTTCCATGTGTCATTTCTGCTCCATTTTCTTTTTACTGTGCCTCTCCATCTCCCACGCGAGCCCAATGCACCACCACCAGCAGCCATTGCATGCATGGCCTTCGTTCATGTCTTTCCTTCAGAAAATCGCCTTTAAGTCATAACACGTGCCTCCATTTGTTCTCAGCGCATCAATATAGCGTCCATATGCGTCCTATGCTTTCATTACGAGCATTTCCTAAGACCACAGATACGATTATTGCACCCTTATCGGTGTTTTTTCTCCCCATAGACTGTGCATTAAAGTCTAAACACTCATCAGGATTACAGGAACATCCTTTAAGAGACCTAATAACCTCCACTACAGGCAATAAAATGTAGTCGAGACGAGGCTGCGAAATGGTTGGTTATACGGTGCTTGATCTCTCGCCAAACAGATGCCGGCTATTTACCGCAGTAATGTTCCCTATTGTGGAGTCCATTCTGTTGAGGCAATACCTGGAACTCATGCATTATATCTTAAAGGATTTTTGCCACACCACCACTGCATTGTTGAGGAACACAAACAGCAGACACCTGGCGTTTGCTGCCTTCCTGCACACACTGGATTTATGCTTTGGAAACTGATCGCTGCTCTGTTCAGTATTATCGAAGAAAATATATTAAGAATTTAGTGATGATAATACTTGAATGCATGAATGGTTACCCAGAATAGCATGGACACGAGTTCCATTTGTTCGTCATTTGAGAGATATGAACCAGCAAGCCACTAATAATATAAGAACATCAGAGAAACTGCGAGAGACTACAGTGGCTCCCCGATACCTACACGCAGCAGTCCATGTATATTACCTACGTATAAACCACTGTCCACTTATCATCCACGTCCATAAATCTGAGTAATCTTGTCTTAAAGCTCTCTATTGACAGTGCTAGAAACCTGATAAATGATTCTGTTGCAGTTATTCATCTATTTTGAAACAGTATCATCATATTTCCCAGTTAGGTCAGTCACTTGTCATATCCTTGTTACTTAAATCCATCCCGACTGAAGAAGTACGAGTAAGAGCCAGAATTAATGAAAATTACTGCCCATTTCCTTACGACTAAACTCCGATTACTTTATTCAGCTTCATGAGGGAACGAATAACTTTAAGAGGGTATTAAAACTTCGTGAAAACTCCGAGTATGATCAAAAACTTTAGTTATCATGCGAAGTCTTGTGCCAGCTTAGGATGACGCGGCTTGGCTTCTGAAAGGGACGCGGAGGTTGACGCGCGGGTTGCCAATAACGACTTGGAGATTCGGGATGCAACTCGAAACGCTGCCAGTGAGATTCAAGTTGCGATTCGAAGCTCCGCAAAAAAACGATTCGAGATAGACAGTTCTGATATGTGGCTGTGCTTCTCTGAGTGTGTGTGCATGTGTGTGTGTGTGTGTGTGTTATCCCCTGCCGTTGGTTTCCGTCAGATAAGTCTTCCATTAAGTGAACATTTAAACTTTTTGATCTCCGCTTTAAATTTGCACTTGAAAGTCTCGTCTCTCGTCGGTTTGCCGCATATTTTCTGATTTCCTCCGTGTTTTCCACTTCCTTCTTGTTTCATCTCCCTATTTCCTTCCTTTCCTTCTTTCCTTCGCTTTCTTTCTTTAATTTCCTTTTCTTTTCTTTTTTCTTTTCTTTACCGTTTCCTTCTCTGTACTCCTCGCCTCTTCTCTTTTCTTCTTTCCCTTCCCTTCCCTATTTTCTATTCTTTTCTTTTCTTTTCTCTTCTCTTCTCTTCTTCTCTTCTCTTCTCTTCTCTTCTCTTCTGTTCTCTTCTCTTCTCTTCTCTTCTCTTCTCTTCTCTTCTCTTCTCTTCTCTTCCCTTCTCTTCTCTCTCTTCTCTTCTCTTCTTCTCTTCTCTTCTCTTCTCTTCCCTTCTCTACCATTCTCTTCTCTACTCTTCTCTTCTCTTCTCTTCTCTCCTCGCCACCACAGTACCATATACCGGAGGGAAATCACTAGACTAGTCAGGTCAATTCATGTCTGGGCAAAGCCAATCCTAGTTCGCTTCGGTGACAGGTCCTAGAAGCTCCCATCGCCTACATAACCCAGAGAATACCAAGGATAGTAAATGCAACCATCAATCGCAGTAAGGGTTTGTATCTATGGTTGTCTCTCTCCTTATTCTCCCTTACAGTGCTTATTTTCTATCAAACATCTTAGTATTATATTTTGTCATGACTCCTGCATAAGACCTCACCCCAACACAGTATTATGAGGTTCCTTTTCACTCGCATCCTACCACACCACATACAGGTACATCATCATATTTTTTCTCCATTTACACTCCATCACACTCCACACTCCCACACCTCATCACCTCACCATCATCACACCCACCACTGTCTCACACTGCATTCTTTCCTCCCACACCCACCCCACGCACCACAGACTCTTCAGAATCACATCTCGCGTTACTATATAAGAGAACTTTTAACCACACGACTCCACTCCTTATCAAAAACGCTCTGTATCTTCCTATCTAACCATACATGACCACCTCCAACATTAAACCTGCTAGAAAACTCCTTTACTTCATCTCTTTACCCATACAAGGCGATCTCCAACCCCTATCTCCTACTAAACCCCTTCAGCTTCAGTCTACGCGAGCAGTTCCACCTCCAAACCTCTTTTCGTTCATCCCTTAGCCACCGAAACCCCTTACCTTGCACGTAACCCAGACCTAACCTAACCTAACCTCACCCACAGCTCTCCCCCTTTCCTGCCCCTTGGTATCGGTGTGGGTGCCAGGACAGGTAAGGGGCGGGAGCGGGTGTACCGGTGACCCGCTGAGCCGCCCCACATGGTTCTGCTTCCTCATGAAAAATGTTAGTCGTGCCTTTTTTTTTTTTTGGTCATTTTTACGTTGTTTTGTGTTTAGTTTTTTTTTTTTTTTTTCTTTCTTTTCTATCATCCTGCTTCCCCTTCCCCTCCTCCTCCTCCTCCTCCTCCTCCTCCTCCTCCTCCTCCTCCTCCTCCTCCTCCTCCTTCTCCTCCTCGCCCACGTACCAGTGTTTGCAAGGTGCACGCTTTCCCTTGCATTTCTCTCTCTCTCTTTCTCACTTTGTCTGTCATATGTTCATTTCTTTTCTTTCTTTTCTTTTTTTTCTGCATTTTGTATGAAACATTTTCTGTCTCGTCTAGATATCCTGTTTTATTTCTGACGTTCATCTTTTAAAATTTTTGCTCTCCAGCCTCCTGATATTTTTATTATGATTTTCTTTATCACTCTTGTTTTATTATGAGTGTTATATTACCGTTATCGTGAATGCCGGGAGGAAAGATAAGTGGCACACACACACACACACACACACACACACACACACACACACACACACACTCACATGGCTTAATTTCTTTACAACATAGATGCACATTAATTAAAAGAAGTTCCACCCACTCATGTCCTTACACAATGATTAAAGACTTACAGATATTGTGAAGGATTATTATCAGATCGTAGTAATTATAAAAACATGATTAAAGAATGGTGAATATCAAGAGGGAGGTTTCAAGACATTTGTTCCTGTCCTTTGGCTAATTCTCTCGGCCCTGTAAGGAGACTGGCGACTGAGTGGGCCTTTTTTACTTTATATTTTTGTTCCCAGTCCTCCTCTCTCATATTAACCACTTCAGCTCCATGACACGTTTTCATATTCATTCAGGTTACTATTTGGTGATTCTATACAGCTTCAGAAACTTATGTGAGCATGAAAATAGTGAAGAATCTTACCATTAATCTTCTGACCTCCATAGACTCTTTTTGATGTAACTAAAAAGCGTCTTATCATACTCAAAACTCATGGTAAAAATACGTCCCAGTACTGAAGGGTTAAAAAAAGAATACGTATTGCTTACCAGTGAATTTTTTTTTTTCCAATTTTATCGTGAAGTTGCTTACCATATTATATTTTTGAGGGTGTTGCGAAAGGTTTGTGTTTGTTGTGTTGTCCTGTTGTGCTGTTGTTTATGTGACGTCAGTCCTCGATGTGTTGTTTGTGTTTTCTTGTTTTTGAGTTGTTTTGTGTGTTTTTCCTGGGATGTTGTGTTGGTGAGTTGTTGTGATGCTCCGCCAACGTGTAATTGTGTTTTGTTGTGGTGAGCTGTGTGTTGTGCAGCGATTGGGTCAGGCGTGTAGTGTTGTGATGGGTGTGTTGTGTTGCGCTGTGCTGTGTAGTGACTATATACACACACACACAAGGCCACTCCTTCAATACTTTCAAAAGCCTCAATATTTGAAACTGCGAATATCACTTAATAAGTACAATAACATAAAATTAACCTCTTCAATACTGGAACACATTTTTATCCTTGAGATTTGTGTAAGATTAGACCATTTTATTGACATTAGGAAGCGTCTATGGAGGTCAGAAGATTAATGGCCACAGTCTTCACTATTTTGATCTCCCATATAAGTTTCTGAAGCTGTATAAAAATCTCTAAATAATAAGCAGGATTAACCACTTCAGTACCATGACACGTTTTCATATTTCTTCTGGTTACTATTTGGTGACTTAATACAGCTTCAGAAACTCATGTGAGGATTAAAGATAGTGAAGACTGTGGCCATTAATCTTGTGACCTCCATAGACCCTTCCTAATGTCAATAAAATCGTCTAATCACATCCAAACTGAAGGGGAAAAATGCGTCTCAGTACTGAAGGAGTTAGTATGGAAACGCGTCATAGTACTGAAAGGGTTAATCATAAAATAAAGTGAAGTCTGGCAGTAAAGAGACATGATGCTTTAAAATGTACTGTATGTTTGTTTGCCTCGTGTCTGAACGTGTGAGGTGGTGGTGGTGGTGGTGTCTGGAGAGGTGGGTGCGACGGTGGCGGTGGTGGTAGTGGTGGCGGCGCGGGTTCCCTCCTTGGCTTGAGTTACGCGGCTCACTCGTCCTCGGAATGGTCTCAGGGTCTCGTAATATTTTCGGTCCGTACTAAGAACCCTCCCTCTGTTCCTGCCTCTTTTTCCCTTCTTCCTTCTCCCTTGCTTCTCCTTCCTTCCTTCTTTCTCTTCCATTCCTTGTTTCCTTCCTGCCCTAAGAACCTTCTCTCTGTTCTTGCCTCTCTCTTCCATTCCCTTACCTTCTGACTCTCCCTGTTTCTCCTTCCTTCTTTCCTTCCTTCCTTCCTTCCTTCCTTCCTTCCTTCTTTCCCTTCCTGCACTAAGAACCTTCTCTCTGTTCTTGCCTCTCTCTTCCATTCCCTTATCTTCTGATTCTCCCTGTTTCTCCTTCCTTCTTTCCTTCCTTCCTTCCTTTTTTTCTCTTCCATTCCTTCTTTCCCTTCCTGCAGTAAGAATCTTCCCTTTGTTCCTGTTTCTTCCTTCCTTTCCTCCCTTCCCTTCCTTTCCCTGCTTTTCCTTCCTTCCTTCCTACTTTCCTTCTTTCTCTTCCATTCCTTCTTTCTTTTCCTGCCTCTCACTTCCCTTCCCTTCCTTTTCATTCCCTTCTCTTTCCAGTATTTCTCCTTCCTTCTTTCCTTCCTTCCTTCCCTCTGTTTCTGCCTCTCTCTTCCATTCCCTTCTCTTCCTCCTTCACTGCTTCTTCTCCTTCCTTCCTTCCTTACTTATTCTTTCTCTTCCATTCCTTCTTTCCCTTCCCTTCCTCTCCTTCACTCATGCACCTTTTCTTTCTCTCCTTCCTTCTTTTCTTTATTTCCTTTGTTCATGTTTCACTTTCCAGTCCTTTTCCTCTTTTTCCTTACCTTTTCTTCTTTTCTGTTCCTCTCTTTTATCTTCTTCCGTATCCTTCCTATCTTCTCTGTTCCTGACTCTCGTTCTCTTTCCTTACTTTCTCTTCCTTTCTCTTCCACTTCCTTTTCCTCCTTTTCCTCTCCTTCCTTGCTCTCTCATTCACTATTCGTTCTTGTTATCTCTTCCGTTCTTTGTTTCTCCTTTCCTTTTTCCTTTTTTTTCCACTTCCTCTCCCTTCCTTTCCTTTATTTATTTCTTTCCTCTTCTACTGTTTGTGTTTTTCTTCCTTGCCTTCTTCTCTTTTTCTCCTTTTTTCACTCTTATTCACTATCTTATCTTTTCTTTTTTCTATTTTCTCTTTATTTCTCTCTCCTTGTTATTTCCTTTTCCTTTCCTCATTTTTATCATCTCTCTCTTTACTCTGTCATCCATAGGCATTTGTGTCTTCCTTCTTTACTCTTCTTTCTCTTCCTCTTCCTCTTTACTCATCCACTCATCAACATTCTTCATTTTCTTTTCTCCTTCTCTTTCTCCCTTTCCTTTCTCTCCTTCCTGACCTTAGCATTTGTGTATTCTCTTTCCCCCTTGTCCTCTCCATTCTCTCTCTCCCTCCCTTTATACTCGTGTTTCTCTGTCACTGTGTCTCTCTCTCTCTCTCTCTTTCTCTCTCTCTCTGTGTCTCTCTGTACTTCCCTTTGTTTTTTTCTTTCTTTATTTTTCTGCTGCATTTTCCTGTGTCTGTCTGTGTGTGGGTTTTCTGACTTTTGCTTCTCCTTTTTCTTTCCTTTTTCTTTTATTTTGTGTGTTTCATGTATTCGTTTTTTTTTCTCTCTTCTTTTTTATTGTCTTTATCTGCTAACTCTTTTCCTTTCGTTTTTGTTGTTGTTTTTTTTCTCTCTCTATCTTTTTTTTGCTAGCTATCTGTTCTTTGATATTCTCTTTCCCTTTTAGTTTCTTTTCTTTTTGATGTTTGTCTGGCTGTCTTTTTTTTTATTTATCTATCTATCTATCTATCTATGTATCCATCTATCTATGTATTTATGTACTTATCAATCCATCTCTCTCTCTCTCTCTCTCTCTCTCTCTCTCTCTCTCTCTCTCTCTCTCTCTCTCTCTCTCTCTCTCTCTCTCTCTCTCTCTCTCTCTCTCTCTCTCTCTCTCTCTCTCTCTCTCTGTTTCCTTTTATCAATCAAGAAAAATGAAAAATATCAACAGAACAGAAGATTAATTTCTGGTCGTGTTGTCTGTTTCTACTACCACGCACTAACAATTAATCTCCTTGTACAAAACGAAAGCAATTACTAAAACGCCATGACAGGTTGATTAACGAAAGGTGTATTTATTTTCCCTCATATTTCTCTTAACCTGTGAATTTGTCTGGGTTTTAGATAACGAAAAGAAAGAGTGTTACTGGAAATTATACCTATTAATATTCTCTCCCCACTCAGGAATTGTCACGAGGTAATTCTCCCCTGTAATAAGTTAGCTTAGGTTTGGATAGGGTAGGTAAAGTTAGGGTAAGTTTGGTTAGGTTAGGTTTAGGTTAACCCCATTCAGCACCATGGCGCGTTTTCATATTCATTCTGTTTACAATTTGGCGGTTTTGTACAACTTCAGAAACTCATGTCGGGGAATTAAAGTAGTGAAGACTCTGGCCAGTAATCTTTTGACCTCCATAGACAGTTTTTTTAAGTATTATGTTTTTTTTTTGCCCTTGGATGGCCCTCTCTCTTATATCAAAGAAATGAAAATAAAAATTAAAATCGTCTAATCGTACACAAATTTTAAGATGAAGATGTGCTCCAGTATTGAAGGGGTTAAGGTACGTAGGGAAGATTAGGTTGAATTAGACGAGATTAAGTTGAGTGTTAGTTTAGTGTAGCTTGGGATAAGGTAGAATAAAGACAGAACAGGACAGGATACAGTAGGTTCAGTAAGTTAAAAGTAAGTTAAGACGGGTCTGGGTAAGTTAGGCAAAGTTTGGGCAAGTTAGATCAGTTCAGGTCCAGAGAGGATAGGACAGGTGAGATTAGATGACATAAGCTTTAGTTACAAATTTACAGTGGAACCATGCGTGCTTTGGGGTCCGAGGGGTCTCCAAGCGCACGGGTTCGAATCCTGTCCACGGTCCGAGTGTAGGTTGGGCTTCTCACTTGGGGCAACGGTTTCCTAGCGGGTGGGGTTTGAGATAGGAAGTACCCCAAAAAGTATCCCCTTTAGCCCATAAATTCCTGTGAAAAGCCCACATGGTATAAATAAAAAAAAATCATAAAAAAATTATTTGAGATTTAAACTTCTACTAGACTAATCATGGCGGATGAAATATGCTAACACAAGCTTAAGACACGTATGAGAAAGAGGAAAGAGACGGAGAAGGAAGGGAGAGAAAGAGAGAGAAAGAGAGAGGTGGAGGGAGGGAAAGACAGGAGGATACAAGGACAGAGGGATCAATAGGTACTAGAATACAGGTAGGCAATTATCCATTAGCCTTTATTAGTGCTGAAAATTGCCACCCTAATTATCGTTTCTCTCTGGCGGCGCAGTGGAAGTTTGCATGCTAATGAGATGTGCTGCTGGAGAGTAATTGTTAATGATTCAGCCCTACTTTTATGGGGCCCCGCCAGGTGGTTCTAGTGGCGCTCTGGCAGGGGCTGGGGGCTAGTAAGAGGGGCATGTTGTTGTCTTCCTCGTCCTCCTCGTCCTCCTCCTCCTCCTCCTCCTCCTCCTCCTCCTCCTCTTCCTTCTCCTCCTCCTCCTCCTCCTCCTCCTCCTCCTCTTCCTCCTCCTCCTCCTCCTCCTCCTCCTCTTCCTCCTCCTCCTCCTCCTCCTTCTCCTACGTTTTCTATGTGGTGTTGTGGGTTGCCTGCGTGTGAGTTGGTGCGCTGGTTTCTGTTGTTGTTGTTGTGTATATTGTTTCTTTTCTAAATGATATTCTCATTATTATGGCTATATTATTATCATTATTATTATTATTATTATTATTATTATTATTATTATTATTATTATTATTAATATTATTATTATTATTATAATTATTATTATTATTATCATTGTTATTATTACCTATTATCATTACCATCGGCATCATTATATGGCTCATTATTTTTGTTATTGATATTGTAAATGTTATTGCTGCACCAATAAGTGACAGTCATATACAGCAATAAGCAGTAGACAGCGGCCGCCACGTGCCTTCCGGAGGTCTTGCTGTTTTGTTGCGAGAGGGAATAGCGCTTGATCTCCGCCATGAGCGACGTGTGTAGGCGAAGCCATTTATTTTCCTCCTCATTCCGGCTTGGAAAAGGCCAACGATAAAAAATAAGAAATAACATATACTCGTAGCTGTACATTTTCAATAGGTGGCTAGGAAAAAAACAATCACTTTTATGGATGTCAACTGTGTGTGAATCTCTCCTCCGTGAGTCTTTCCATGCTAACACGTTCTTGTTCTCTTTCTCCCACAGCCACCGGAGCAGCAGGACGCGGGGGGAGTCCGCTGCCAACGGGGAGTGTGACCGGTACAGCGATGTGACCAGCACGCGACGCACCACTCGGCTGCAGGAGGCTGAGAAGGAGCAGCAACAACAACAGGAGTTGCAGGAGCAGCAGCAGTTGGACAGCGGCAGCAAGCACGTCTCCAGGTCACACCGCGAGTCCCGCCGCTCAGGAAGGCACCACTCCAAGGCCTCCGAGAAGCCCCCGAAGAATAACAATCACCTGAAGGAGTTAAAAGACGACACCGTTAAGTGGAATCAGGAGAACAGGTTAAGGGCGGGCGACGGGAGCGTGAGGAGGTACGAGGAGGAGGACGAGGAGGATGAAGAAGACGAGGAGGAGGAGGAAGGCATCGGTCTGCTGGAGCCTCAGGTGAAGGGGAGCCGCGGCCACACCCACGCCGAGGAGCGCCGCGAGAAGAAGGCGCGAGTCAAGCTAAAATCCAAAGAAATCAAGTGCATCGTGGACAGCGAGGCCGCAGCGGTCATTCAGAACAACCTAGGCGGCCACTCCCCTCCCAAGAGCCCAGACCTGCAGCCGCTCCTCCCGCAGTCCCCACAGCCGCAGCAGCTCCTATCCCGCGCCCCGCAGCACGAGCTGGACCACAACCACCACACCCTTCACCACATCAGCCACAATAACCACCCTTCCGCCGCCACCACGCCCTCCTTACTAGTACAAGATGTGGAGGTGGAGTCATACCCTGCTCCTCTTCCTCCTCCACCCGCTCTTCCTCACCACCACCACCAGCACCACCACCATCACCACCACCACCACCACCCACCCGCCTCCACATCCCCGCCCTCCCCATCACCACATCAACCGCAGGGGCCGCTCCCGCCGCAGCACCTCACCACGCTGCAACACCCCCAGCAGGTGCAGCAACAAATGCAGCCTCAACTACAGCTGCAGCAACAGTTGTTATCTGAGGATCTGTACATCGACAGCAACAGTCAAGTGAGTCAAGACGCTGAGGACAAGAAGAAGAAGAAGGATGACAGGAGAGACGAGAAGCGGAAGAAGAAACTGAAACACCTGGAGGAGGAGAACCTGTCGAAGTGAGTACTGATTACTGTTCCTCGATTTGTATTTGTGTTCCTTGATTTAATATCGTGATTCATTCCGTTTTTGTGCGATATTGGGCAATTTACATGACGAGAGGCAATGTGTCGGATATTTTAGAGCACCTACGATAGAGAAAATGGGATGAAAAGAGTAGATTATTGAATGTGTACCCAGTAATAAATGCTTTGGACTAGTTTCTTATTAACTAAACGTGTCAAATAACAATGAAAAGATTAAGAATTTGTTGATTAAGGTGTAATTTGGGGTCAACAGATGTATTTTCTGATCTTTTGTGGGCAAGAGATGCGGTACAAAGTGAAGGAGACAGACGGGAAATTGAAGGAAATGTAAGGATTCATTAACTCGAACATCGCTATGGCCTCTTCACAACCTTCAGAAAATCTCATGGGACAAATATAGAGCGTAATTTCAAAAGCCACCATCGACAAGAAAATTAATCACGGAGTATTTTGAACTTCATTTATTAACTCAGGAAAACCAGCAAGTCTTACCGTTATCAACAGTGGAAACGCTAAGGTATCAATAGCAATACATGACACGTGTTTCCTTGTTGTGGTTAGAAAAAACACGAGGAAAAAAAAGGAAGGGAAAATGATGTCAATACGAAGAGATTAAGAAGTAAACCAGACTCGAAAATATTAGAATCAATTATATGAAACTGTACGTATAGGAAAGAAATTAACCACGGAAGTTTAAGATCGTGACGAAAACTTAGAGAACCCTACATGAATCACTTTTTAGAATTTTAAGGAAGGGAAAGAGCAGAGAAGATGGAGCTGATGTGGAAAGTATACTAGAAAGGTAATGAAAGTAGAGGAAGAAAGAGAGCGGAGTGGGGAAGGGGCTAGAGAGGTGAAATCGTGTAAAGAGAAAGATTTAGAAAGAGTACATAGGTGAAATAAAATAAAAGAAATGTAATGAGAAGAGGTAAATACTGAATCCTTGGCACCTTACTTACCTTTCCTCTTTTTAACCCCTTCAGTACCATGACACGTTTTTATATTCATTTTAATTACTATTTTGCGATTTACACAGCTTCAAAAACTTATCTGGGGATTGAAATACTGAAGACTATGGCCATTAACCTTCTGACATCCATATACCCTTCCTATACTGTAAATTAAGTTATGTAATCACCCAAACTTCGAAGTAAAAAAGCGGTCCAGTATTGAAGGAGTTAGCCACCACCAGACACTACACAACCAAAACCACCACCACAACCACCACCACCACTACCCAGCCTCAGAATCGCACCTCGCCACGAACTCTCCTGAAACGCAAACTTTCTCGCAGCGTTTTTAAGAGAGCCTCAGTCGCCCGTTGTCCTCAGATGCGGGGAAAAGTTTGCCTCAGTGTCTTTTTTCTCTCTTCTGCCGTTTTCTTTTTAAGCGAGAGCCAGACACCACACCCATGCTGTCCTTACCCCCCTTCTCTCTCTCTCTCTCTCTCTCTCTCTCTCTCTCTCTCTCTCTCTCTCTCTGTGTGTGTGTGTCTCTCTCTCTCTGTGTGTGTGTGTGTGTGTGTGTGTGTGTGTGTGTGTGTGTGTGTGTGTGTGTGTGTGTGTGTGTGTGTGTGTGTGTGTGTGTGTGTGTGTGTGTGTGTGTGTGTGTGTGTGTGTGTGTGTGTGTGTGTGTGTGTGTGTGTGTGTGTGTGTGTGTGTTGGATAAGTAATAATACTGCTCATTGTGAATAATACAAGAAATGCAAAGAGAGAGAGAGAGAGAGAGAGAGAGAGAGAGAGAGAGAGAGAGAGAGAGAGAGAGAGAGAGAGAGAGAGAGAGAGAGAGAGAGAGAGAGAGAGAGAGAGAGAGAGAGAGAGAGAGAGAGAGAGAGAGAGAGAGAGAGAGAGAGAGAGAGAGAGAGAGAGAGAGAGAGAGAGATTATCTCTCTCTCTCTCTCTCTCTCTCTCTCTCTCTCTCTCTCTCTCTCTCTCTCTCTCTCTCTCTCTCTCTCTCTCTCTCTCTCTCTCTCTCTCTCGCTGAACATAATGAAAAGCGAACCAACAGTCTTGACGAACTCACATTGGGAGGGAGAGAGAGAGAGAGAGACACACACCGGGAGAGAAGGAGGAGGGGGACAGAGAGAGGGAGAGGGGCGGGGAGAGCAAGGGAGGCAGGGTGGGTTGTAATGGAAAGTTGGACGGTACTCATTTGGGGGTGAAGGGAAGAGAATAAATGAAATATGGAACGTACAGCCGAGAAATGAGGTGAGGAATGTGGGTGGATGCGAGGGTGGCGTGTGTGTGTATGTGTGTGTATGTGTGTGGTTGTGTGTGTGGTGGGGGTGGTACTCGAAGACTTTAATAAATGTCTATGTTTGTCTGAATGCTGTTGTGGTTAAGAGTAGATGAAATAAAACAAAAAAAAGTTTATTTTCTGAAAAGTTTCAATCTGTTCGTGTTCCGCTTTATGAAATTTGCATAAAAACTAGTTACTTTAAAAACTAGTGATATTTTTTTTTATTTGTGTAGGCGTAGGTGTTCATGGGAGAGTGAGAGAGAGAGAGAGAGAGAGAGAGAGAGAGAGAGAGAGAGAGAGAGAGAGAGTACACATTAATATAACATCCTTGCCCTAAGGTTTTCACGGCTGACGAAGCATTAGTACACAGCCTACTACCAGCTTAAAGACGCGCCTCGTAATAGTACAACCGAAAGACTGAAGCGTGGAGGAGGAGCTTTGTGACTCGTGTTAGATGAAAAAGAGAAAAGAAACGCGACCAACAAACAATTAAGTGAAGCAATTCGAGGAAAGACTGAAGCAATGTGAGGAGTTGTGAAAGTGATGACCGAAAGTTTGATGAAATACTACATACACACACACACACACACACACACACACACACACACACACACACACACACACTGGCATTCCTCCTTTTTACATGCCAGCATTGCCTTTAACGCGAGGACAGCTTTAGGCTAGCGTGGTCTTCGCAAGTTAAATTCTCCGCCCAGAAATTTAAGTTGTGATGAGTTTGTTCGCTCGTGGGAAACGACCCGAGGGGGGAAGGGGAACTTTGGGGGTTTGCGATGAGGGAGAGAGGAGTGAAGACGAGATGGGGTACTAGGGAGGGAGGGAGTGGCAGAAGGGGTGGTGTTGAGCTATTAAACGTCGCAGGCTTCGATAAGGTATCTAAATTGGTTATTACAAGTCCCCTGGAAACGTAACGAAGGTTTGTTTTAGGTAGACGCACTCCCTTTCCCTCCCTCCTTTTCCTTCTGTCATCCCTCCGTCCCCTCTCTCTCTACCCCTCTCTCTCTCTCTCTCTTTCTGCCTCCTCTTCTCCTCGCCCTCCCAGCGGTCCGTGTCGGCAGGGAAGCTCAGTGTTTTGCAGGGTTCATATTGACTGAAGGTAGCCAAACCCCGCCTCGCCTCTCTCTGCCTCCCTACCTCCCTACCTCCCTGCTCTCTTTCCTTCCTGCCTCTGTGACTTTTGGCGACTGATTGGTGTGATGCTTCCTCGTGTGATTTCCTTTCTTGTTCTTGCTTTTTTTTTATGTATTTTGATGTATCTGATTTTGTTTTTGTCTTTTTCTGTCTCTCTCTCTCTTTTGTGTATTTTCTGTCTCTGTCTCTCTCTCTCTCTCTCTCTCTCTCTCTCTCTCTCTCTCTCTCTCTCTCTCTCTCTCTCTCTCTCTCTCTCTCTCTCTCTCTCTCTCTCTCTCTCTCTCTCTCTCTCTCTCTCTCTCTCTCTCTCTCTCTCTCTCTCTCTCTCTCTCTCTCTCTCTCTCTCTCTCTCTCTCTCTCTCTCTCTCTCTCTCTCTCTCTCTCTCTCTCTCTCTCTCCACCCCGAGCACGTCACCAATTTGCTCTCTTTTCTATTATCATAATTTTCACTCCCCGTCCCCCGCCTCGCGTCGCTCCTCCATCCACTTTCCTCGCCACCAATTACCTTCCCATCACCTGCAATCCCGCTCATCTTATCTGCCGCTCACCCATTATTATTATTATTATTATTTTTATTATTATTATTATTATTATCATTATTATTATTATTGTTGTTGCTTTTATGGTGGTGGTGGTGGTGGTGGTGTTTTCGTTATCATATAGACAATAACGTGTGTTTGCAGCATTAATTATAAAATGCGTTAAACATGACATGTTATATTAGGTTATTACATTTTATTGAATCTGCGCTGTCGCTCGCTTGCGCGCCAGCACACACACACACACACACACACACACACACACACACACACACACACACACACACACACACACACACACACACACACACACACACACACACACACACACACACACACACAGCGTTTGTGTATGTGTTGCATATTACATATACAGACAGAGAGAGAGAGAGAGAGAGAGAGAGAGAGAGAGAGAGAGAGAGAGAGAGAGAGAGAGAGAGAGAGAGAGAGAGAGAGAGAGATTTAATTATGGTAGTTCTGAAATATGCAAATCATGTTTTGCATAAAAGAAACAGTTTAATTTTCTCCTCTTAAACTTGTGTTACGACACAAATTGCTTTATGGCAACTTCCAGTGCAAAGAAGTTTACCCTATTACTTATTTAGACGCAGTTTTTGTGTCTTAGATTACAGTGATTGCAAAACATGATCTGCCCGCAGGGAGAGAGAGAGAGAGAGAGAGAGAGAGAGAGAGAGAGAGAGAGAGAGAGAGAGAGAGAGAGAGAGAGAGAGTGGAGGTGAGAGAGTGAAAAGAAAGAAACAAAGAAACAAACAAAAGAAGTCTTGCAGTGCCATTCTCTTTACGGTAGAACCATTCCAGCAAGTTTCCTTTGTAAAGTTGTTTATATATCCTGTAGTCTTTCCTGTAATGCCATTGCTCAAAACAACATATTCGCTTAGTTCCGTCACAAGCCTGGACCTTTGCTCATG
>NC_059268.1:12539183-12659183 GCF_017591435.1 Portunus trituberculatus | reverse complement strand
AGAGAGAGAGAGAGAGACAGAGAGACAGAGACAGAGACAGACAGAGACAGAGACAGAAACAAAGACAGAGAGAGAGAGAGAGAGAGAGAGAGAGAGAGAGAGAGAGAGAGAGGAGGAGGTAGCTACATGTCGAAAGGGGAAGTCGGTCGCCTGGCAACCAGCGGCGATACCCTTGGCTTATATGTTTTTTCCCTTGCTTCCTCTTTTCTACTCGATTTCCTTCATATAATGGCGTGTTGTCTTGAAGGGTATAAATAGATTAGTGTTGTTTCCCTGGCGCGTCAATTTACGTACATACACACAAACACACACTTAATTAGTGGTGTATATTTCACTGTGTATCCGATAAGTTTTCCCATAATATGAACTCTTCCCATGAACATTCCACTAAAACCTTCCTAAAATAATTTTCTTTTAGAGAGGTTAAGTTTTTTTCCCTTTTTTTTCTTCCTTTTTTGGGGGATGCTTGGTCAGAAACAGGTGAAATTTTTATGAGCTTTTTTTCGTAGTTGGTATTTACATAGAAGCATCCAGCTCAAAATGGGGAAGGTGAGGACGGAGGGAAACTAGTGAGCATGTAAGCCAGCGATTCTGGGCAAAGATTGAAGCTTGTGTTAATGTGATTGCGATTGTATTGGTGGTGTTTCTGGGGCAACACACTCGTAACCACTCACGGATGATCATCGTGTGTGGAGCAGCTGTGAAAGGCGATCATCCACCACTTATAGCTATACGAACTAAAATGAGACTGGTATTGCTTGATTTTGCACTGCCTCTACCTCTTATTAACCCCTCACAGTACCATGACCCTTTTCCATATTCATTCTGCTAACTATTTAGTGAATTTATACAGCTTCAGAAACTTGTATGGAGGTTAGAATAGTGAAGACTGGCCACTAGTCTTCTGACCCCTATAAACCCTTCCTAATGTCAATAAAGTCGTCTAATTATACCCAAATACAAGGTAAAATGCATCCCAGTAGTGAAAGAGTTAACAATGCTCACTTCTGAATTTGACCTATGCCACGTAAGTCTAGTACTGTGGAAGCCAGGCCGCCGCAGGACAAAACGTCATTGTTCTCCATGTGATTAGCCGTGTCATATCTGTTAATTAGAATTTTCCTCACAAACACATATTATGCGAGAGACCACGTTCCTTCAAATTTTTTCCTCTGGTTTCACTTTTCACCCTCCAAGTACGAAAAGAAGCCATTCCACTCGCTGATCTTGATCTCTCGCCAGCGTGATAATGGTTGTGGTGACGATGGTGGTAGTAATGATGGTAGTGGCAGTGGTGATGATGGATTTACAGAGGTGATTGAACAGCACCCATACCTCTAGTTCGCCTCCCAGCGTGGTAATGATGATAGTGATGATGGTGGTAGTAATGCTGGTAGTGCCAGTGGTGGTGATGAATGTACAAAGGGGGAATGGCATGTGAAAGTGTGATGAGGTGCTTAATCATAACACTCCCACGGAACTGTTCTCTCCCCTCGGGCCAGCTCGTTCAGACCGTGCAACAATAACCAATAAACAATAAACACTTGAACGGAAGAAACTGTTTGTGTTGTTTTACATGTACTTATGAGTATTGTTAGTATTTTCAGCAAGACTAGCAGGAAAATGGGAAAGAGAGAGAGAGAGAGAGAGAGAGAGAGAGAGAGAGAGAGAGAGAGAGAGAGAGAGAGAGAGAGAGAGAGAGAGAGAGAGAGAGAGAGAGAGAGAGAGAGAAGGATAGTGTATTTTAGAAGTTAGCTACGTAAAAAGCTATGTGTTTTGGGAGGTATTTTCAGCAGGTATACATATAGAAAAATTGTATTGCAAAAATGACCAGAGCGATACTAGTGTTTCTTTTGTTGTGGATAGCACGGTATGTAATTACATTAAGACAATATATCACTACATAAGTTCAGAATGGAAGCAAATATACACGAAAGATTTACATGATAGAGACAAGCGATGATATGCTGTAAAAGTATTTTGATGATACAAATGAAGGAAAGACGAAAAATCATTGCAATGTGCTGAGAAAAAATACCTGGTGTGATAAATTTCCCGAATACTCTGATGAAATGAACGGAAAACTTTCACTTGAGCGTTCAATAAATCATAACCTTTCATATTACCCCGCCAC
Source organism: Portunus trituberculatus (assembly GCF_017591435.1). Classification (NCBI taxonomy): domain Eukaryota; kingdom Metazoa; phylum Arthropoda; class Malacostraca; order Decapoda; family Portunidae; genus Portunus; species Portunus trituberculatus. The sequence goes on along the minus strand of NC_059268.1, from coordinate 12,657,049 downwards.
AACATGAAGAAGGAAAGATTAATAGAACCTACATGAAAAATATCTTACGTGTAAAAAAAAATCTCATCTTACAAAATTAAATTAACGAGATAGGCATTATTTTTCCTTTCTAAGCATTGAATAAATCACAACCTTTCACATTACGTACTAGATGAAAGTGATGGTGGATTGTACTGCCACACACGCTAAGGGCACGACAATGGTGAGGCGTCCCCGTGCCATGATGGACGAGGTTAATCTTGCAAAAGGCTCACCTCCTCGTTTTCTTCGCCTTACCAGCCGTCTCGAGGGAATTACTGCTCCCCTTCCTTGCTATTGGGTGTCATTATACAATAATCGCTTCGTGTACAGATTCCACGAGCCACATTGCACTCCAGACTTCACACGGACTGCTGTTATGTTCCACTACTAGAGAGAGAGAGAGAGAGAGAGAGAGAGAGAGAGAGAGAGAGAGAGAGAGAGAGAGAGAGAGACGGATGTGGTTTGTGTTAATAATCTAAGGGGTGATTTTCAAAGACCCTAAAACGTTGCATCTTCTACAGTCTTGGCCAAGAATAAAGTAATTTTCATTCATCACCTCCACCATTATGCTGTTTCTTCTCCCATTATCAAGGCTTCTTACGTAACCGGACTCTTAACAGATATTCAGCCGAGCATTTCACGTTCAGAGGAAAGGACAAGCTAATGGAAGAGAGTACGGTACGTTTCTCTCCTATCTGAACCACGAATATAGTTGCTTTGCCGTCCGTGTCAAGCGTGTGGCGTTGGCAGAGTTGATGGTGTAGAAACTAGCTTATATAAACAAGACCAACAAGATATAGGGAAAAAATACACCAGAGTTTGTATTTATAATTGAGAAGAAAAGAAAATACACTGAAATTTGTATCTATGCTTGAAAAAAGAATATAGATACACTTGCTTCTGTATTTGTTTATTTGGAAAAGAAGAAATGTACCCAGCTCTGTATTTACGGAAAAAGAGAAAACGGAAAAAATACATCTGTCTTTATGTAATTATAGAAAAAAAGGAAAACTACACGTATTTTTGTAATTGAAATTGAAAAGAAAAGAAATATTCACCTGGTTTTGTGTTTAGCATTGAAAAAAAAGCAAAATTACATAGGGTTTTGTGCTTATGATCGAAAATAGGAAAGTATACTTGGTTTGTACTTAACCCCTTCAATACTGGGACACATTTTTACCTTGAGATTTGTGTACGATTAGACCAATTAATTTACATTAGGAAGAGTCTATGGAGGTCAGAAGATTGATGGCCACAGTCTTCACTATTCCAATCCCCCTCATGAGTTTTAGAAGCTGTATAAAATCACCAAGTAGTAAGCAGAATGAAAATGGAAACACGCCATGGTACTGAAGAGGTTAATTAGAGAGAGAGACAGACAGAGAGAGAGAGAGAGAGAGAGAGAGAGAGAGAGAGAGAGAGAGAGAGAGAGAGAGAGAGAGAGAGAGAGAGAGAGAGAGAGAGAGAGAGAGAGAGAGAGAGAGAGAGAAAAAAAAAACACTTTATACTTCTAATTAAAAAACAGAGAAATACTGCAACTTGTAATTAAAAAGACACGGTTCTCTACTTATCACTACGAAAATATTAAAAACACCGACTTTTATACTTACACATCCTACACAACTTGCACTCTGGCCTTGTATGGTTCCCTTGCCTCAACTATACGTAACTCTCCTTTTCCACGTCCAGATGAATATTCAAGGAGCCATCAGTATCCATTGTCACTTTACCTCTCTGTCTGCTGAGGACGTATTTTCATCTTTCAGCGTCTTTCTCTGTCTTTCCCAGGTTCCCATCCCTCCCTCTGTCTTTCTCTCTTGCTCTCCCTCTCCTAAGATCGCCCCTATGTACTTTATAACTTCAAGGCTCTCCGTTAGGGTTACTGGGACATAAAAAGTACATTGGGTAAAAGAAAATAAAGTGGAGAAGAAGATCAAGGTTTTCTTTTCTTTTGGTTCAGAGAGAGAGAGAGAGAGAGAGAGAGAGAGAGAGAGAGAGAGAGAGAGAGAGAGAGAGAGAGAGAGAGAGAGAGAGAGAGAGAGAGAGAGAGAGAGAGAGAGAGAGAGAGAAATGTATGTATGTATTCTCATCTCATTGAAAAAGTAAGCAGGAAACCATAAATCCTGTTGATGAAACAAAGTAGAAACCGTAGAGGAGAAGGACTGGGAAAGGAGGGAGGGAGGAAGACAAGAAGGGAAGGATGGAAGAAGAAGGAAGGAGTGGTGGTGTGGAGTCTGGAAGGTAGCGAGTCGTGAGGTGGTGACAATGATGGTGGTTGTAGTGGCGATGCTGTGATGATGGTGGTTGTGGTGGTGGTCTTCTGTTTATTCATTCTGTTATTTAATTTATACTTCTTTTCTTTATTACATTTGTTCTTTCTCTCCTTGTCTTCATTTTCTTTTTCACCTTCATTTTTCCTTTCTCCTATTCCTCTGTTTCCTTATTTTTGCACGCTCTTTTCTATGTTTGATCTTTTCTTTATTTTTTTCTGTTCACAAGTATCGTTATTCTGATCAAATTCGTCTTTACTATTACTTTTGTCTTACTCTTCGATGTTGCCCCTGTCTTCGCTTCTCTCTTCTGGCGTGGTAAGCACATTTCCTCCTTCAAAGTCAGTATTTTCCTGCATAAACGTTACGTCAGTTTGCTCATTATGACACCTGAACACCTGCTTGCATCTGTGCTGGACTCCTAGCAGCCTCTTACATCTCAGGTCGCTGCGCCACACCTGCTCCCGCTCTGTGTGTGGCTTAGACGCATATTCTGAAACACTTCCACGTCTCTTCTACGTTCAAAGGTTCTAGTTGAAGTGACGCTGATTTTTAAGGGAGTTTTTTATGGTTCCAGTAACAGATTAATAATATTTCTGCATTATTAACAGGAGAAATACTCTTGAGGAACCGGTTAGCAATCCCAGTGGCCTTGGAAAATAGTCATGGTGAGAGAGCGAAGCATTTCTGAATACAGGCCTTAGTGGTGGTGGTGCGTGCCGTGGTGTGGTGTCAGGAAATACTTCAAGGTAACCGGTGAGCTGCTTCATGCCAGGTCACACATGCTCCTGCTGTAACCCTTAGCATCTCAAGCCACTGTGAAGAGAAACGGGAAATGCATCTTGCTTTATATTCGTCGTTTGTGTACTCCTTGTAACAGACAGCGTGCATGGGTCGTAGATGGTTGGGACATGTCAGGGAAATGTACTCAGCCCAGTAAATTAGATTTCTTGGCTTTATTTCTAGTCTGATTTTTTTTTTTTCATATATTGTAGAGGTGAAGGTGATATAATGTAGCAGACCACTGTGACACACATACACACACACACACACACACACACACACACACACACACACACACACACACACACACACACACACACACACACACACACACACACACACACACACACACACACACACTCGCTCTCTCTCTCTCTCTCTCTCTCTCTCTCTCTCTCTCTCTCTCTCTCTCTCTCTCTCTCTCTCTCTCTCTCTCTCTCTCTCTCTCTCTCTCTCTCTCTCTCTCTCTCTCTCTCTCTTCACTCTCTTCTCTCTATTTCCAGCAGCCTCGTCAGCAGTGTTGGCAATATCCTATAACTTGACGCTGCTATCATTGTTCTGTCCATCTGTTCATCTATCTATCTATCTGAGTGTCTATTCATCTATCTACTTCTCTGTGTCTATCTGTCTATCTATCAGTGAGTCTCTGGTCTATCATATTATCTCTATTGGTCAGCACCTGGTAGATTCAATTATTTCACGGTAGGTAGCGTGGGGTTTTTTTCGGCCAAGGTGCGCTGCCACTCGCCTCCCGTCCTACTGTTACGAATCTTTGTCCCATTTTATTTATTTTTTTTATCGGTGCATGTTTTATTTTCATTTTCGTCGTCGCTGATTGGCTGTAGGGCGGCGGAGTGACGGCAGGGTGGGCGCGAGGGTCTCACGGATGGCGAGGGGGAGAGGGTTGGGGATATAACAGATTGTCAGGTCAGGTGAGGGCGCACCAGTATAGAATTTTTTCCTCCTCCAGTGCCAAGGGGAAGCAGCAATATATAACTTGTGAAAATAATATACATGTGCGGATCGCTGCGCAGGAGAGGCGAGGCGAGGCGAAGTGAGAAGTGTGTTGCCTGGTGTGCCGCTGGATCTGTCTGCCTCAGCCTGGTGAATTATTGATACTAACGGAATGGTGCCTAGGGTCAAGCAGAGATGGCAAGCTGGTGAAGGCTGGTGAAGGCAGTTGAAGGCTGGAGAAGGCTGGTAAAGCGGCGAAGCGACCACCCGAGTCTGTCCCAGTGCTCCTCTTGCCTCCACCCTCCCTCACCTCATTAATGCAGCTGTCTCCGCGTGTCTGAGTGCAGCAGCCCGGCGGTGTGCAGGTTAGCGTGTTCGCCTTGCAATTGACAAGTGCTGAGTTGGGATCCGAGGCAAGTGGGCGTGATTCAAGCTTGTGTTATTTCACGCCTTTCTTTTTGTCTGTCTTCTCGATAAAGAATAGCTACCGAAATCTGGACTGAGGCATTTATCAAGCAGAGAGAGAGAGAGAGAGAGAGAGAGAGAGAGATAGATAGACAGGTGAATCGTTGGCAGGACGCGCGGACAGGCACTCAGATATACAGGCAGGTGGATGCATATTTTATTTAGAAGTGTAATTTTTTTTTTTTTTTTTTCCTTTTGGACAATTTTTTTTCAGCTCCAGTCCTTGATAATGTCAATGGTGAATGTGTTGTTGCTCACGTTAGGTCAGTGTTGGTAAATTTCCATGCAAGTCAGCGGGGAGCGGGATTATGAATGTGGCTCAGTGCTTCCCAGTGGGGCTCCCGTGGCGGCAGACGAGTGTTGTCAGCCTGGTCGTCGCGCACGCTGGTCGAGTGCCTGCATCCTTGGTTGATCTGTGTGTGCTCCTTGTTGTCTGCCCTGGACATCTGTATACGGGAAGGTTGGAAAATTCCTCAATGAAGATTCACTGGTGTATCTTCAAAGGTCTTGATATTTAAAGTAAAAAGCTTCCCTCCACTGTACCGCGCCGTGCCTCTCACAGCTCCACGTCTGACATCCATGTAGTGTTCCGCCGCCACCAAATTTATCCTTCTGTGTTTTACCTGACGAGGTAAAGTGTTGCCACTAAAGTAAATGTATAAAATGAATAGTAATCAACCGTGAGTATTAGCAAGCTGGTTCAAGGAAGTTGGGAGGTGGAGGTGGCGGATGTTATGTGGAGGTGGCGGAGGTGGAAGTGGAGGTTGTGGATGAAGGAACAGGAAGGTGAAACAGCACCCAAGCCTTGGTGCAGCGTTAGGTCCCCTTGCCAGTGTGATGCTCAGCATTCCCAGTGCCAGGGCGTGGCAGAATGCTTCAGCAGGTGACGCTCAATCTCTCATGACACTCCTGATAGCCATCTCGCGACACCGCAGCGTCATGGCCACCTCCAGCTAATCTGCCTTCGTTTCTACCATCTTCAGGAGTGGCCAGGATACACCACAGAATTCCCTCTCAAACCCGCCCCCCCCTCCCTCCAGCCAAGCTTGTCACTTCTGTTTCCATGGCCACCTACTGCCAGAGTGCCGCTTGTTGTGTGTGGGCGCGGAGAGCTCACCGACTAAGCAGCCTGTTTTTTTCCGCGTGGCCCGAGATGTGAATATGATGTGGCGCGGTGGTAAACCTGTTCTACCGATTGCCATGGATACCAAATTCGAATCCTATTCTTTTGTGTGTGTGTGTGTGTGTGTGTGTGTGTGTGTGTGTGTGTGTGTGTGTGTGTGTGTGTAGTCTCGTCTCTGTTGGCGCTTTCCTACCATGAAGGGCGCAGCGAGTGCCTTGGAAACCGTGAAGGACAGCAGCATTAACACCGCGCGCCGCCTCACACAACGAACACAAAGGAAATTAAAGACAAGATTCTGACGAAGGCTGATCGAGGAATCTTACAAATCCAGAGTGCGATTAGAGATAACAGTGGTGATATATTAATGAGAATAATAATAGTACGATATTGTCAGTAAAAGTTCGTTGGTTATGTCATGTCAGAAAATAGCAATATTCATACTGGAATATTAGACACTAACAGTACATGAGTTGTCTGAAAATATTTAATTCCTTCAAGACTGACTGGAAATACCTTGGTGTGAGTGTCTAAGGCTTGGCAATTTCAATACGGATCTAATCAAAATTGCAAATGGCTCACTATTGTACTGCTTCACACAGGAGTTCACAAGTGTGTAGCTGTTCCTTAGTTTGAACACATGGACTGTTATTTTGGACACTGCTACTCTATTTCCTGACTAGAACCTTTTTGTTCAGAGAAGATAAAGTGTAAACTGAATATGTATACATATTTTTTAATCGATTTGGAACCATATACTGACCTTTGAAAAGACACACACACACACACACACACACACACACACACACACACACACACACACACACACACGCACACGCACACACATACACACACACACTATTATATTCTGGAAAAAAACTACATGAACCCAACTGACATCTATCAATCTTAAGAGACTGTTGGTAAGGAGGCAGAAAATCTAATAAGATGTACAAACGAGAGGAAGCATCATCATCTCAGAGACTGGAAGACTGGTGGTGGTGGTGGTGGTGGTGGTGGTGGTGGTAGGAGTTGTGGGCGGCAAGCTGTGTGGTGGGGACATTCTAATGATGAATGTTGTGGAAAGTGACAATATGAAGAGCAGATATTCTCTTGAAAACTGCAAATCAAATTGTGTTATGGATATGTATTCTCTCTCTCTCTCTCTCTCTCTCTCTCTCTCTCTCTCTCTCTCTCTCTCTCTCTCTCTCTCTCTCTCATTATTATAACTTTCCTATTTTTCCCCTTGAGGTTTTAATGAAGAGTAAATGCAAGTTTGATCGAGTTATCGTGTACATGAGGAGATCAGGATTTTCATCTGAATTTTTTAGTGTGTGCGTTCAAGATTTGTGTTAAGCTTCTTTTCCTCTTTTTTATATTTTTTTTTTGTCAGGAAAGATTGCATCATTTTCTCTATCCGTCTTTGTGAAGATTTCCGTGATGACAATTCTAAGGGAGAGAGAGAGAGAGAGAGAGAGAGAGAGAGAGAGAGAGAGAGAGAGAGAGAGAGAGAGAGAGTGAAAGCGAGACAGAGCGCTGGGTGGTGTCCGCAGCAATCGATACCTTCCAACCAGTGCACAATCTCCCTCGCACTTTCGCTCTGGTGAATATGTTAGGTGTGTGTGTGTGTGTGTGTGTGTGTGTGTGTGTGTGTGTGTGTGTGTGTGTGTGTGTGTAGCGGCAGTGTTCTCTTAAAAAATTACGATACACACATGTAAGAAGCAGTACTCTAATCCACAGGTATACATACAGTACTTCACTTGGTTACTCTATGCTCACGTTCAAACCGCACGAAAACACACCACGCCTTCCACTACTCAGCAATGAAACCTTGAGACATCGAAGGCCAGACAAGCCACGACCCAGGAAGCTTCGGCGAGCACTGAGACAAAAAATGCTCTTATATCTCACATTGTCGAGTTAACTTGTTGAATAGCAGGGTTTGGGTGGCCTTGCTTCTTGTTGTTCGTGTTGATGTTGTCGATGATGCTTGAGTGTCTTCATAACTCCAGGGAGATTATGTATAATTCAGCGCCCCCGGGAGCATCTCTTGCCGGGGTTGCAGGCTCTTGTGGGAGCCAGACAGTTTGGTTTTGTGTTCTCCACGTGTATGTGCCATCCATAATTCTGAGCATTGTACAGCGCAGCGCTCTCACTGCCCAAGATGAAAGTCCAGAAACTAACCGTGGTGTCTGTAGTGTTCATTGTTCATTCTTCGGTGCTTCATTTGAAAAACTAGAGAAAAATGAAAGCTTGAGGTCATTGTGTTATATTCATAATTCTGGGATATTGCGTTCCAAGTCTTGGCTAAAATTCAAGAAGCTGTTTCAAATAATGTTTGTAATAGTTATTGTCTTATTTGTGGTATTTTCTTTGATTTAATGTTAAAAAAGCTAAAACATTAAGTGTTGTAGTCAGTGTGTGTTATCATTCATTCCACACATCGCACAGCACGGCGCCTTAGGGAAGGAAAGTTAAACCCTCCTCGTCATTCACTTCATTTCAAGTAGTATTTGGAATTGCTGTCGTATCATTGCCTTATTTGCCTGGAGAAGTTATCTTTATCCATATTTCAGAATAGCAAAACGCAGCACTTTCTTGGTCTAAATAAAATTTCCTTTAATGAGTATAAATATCAACGTTTCTTTCCGGTGATAGTTTCGAGAAGGTACGGAGAAGTGCAGTTCTTTTTTGTGTGTATTATATTTGCAATGAAAAAAAATATCTTGGGTACACTTCAGACAATTTCTTTTTTATGGTATTTGCTTTGAGAATCTATTGCAGACTCATTTCTTTTGCGTTATTCACATGGACAAATAAACTGTCAAGAAAGAAAGAAGCAAGACTCATTTCTGTGTGATGCTCCCTTTGATGAAGTGGCAAAGAAAGGAAGGAAAGAAGAAGCCTCAATTCCTCACAGTAGTAGCTTTTGAGGAGCAGACGAAGAGAAAGAGAGAGAGAAAAGAGAAAAGAAGAGAAGAGAAGAGAAGAGAAGGAGAGAAAAAAAAAATTCCATTCCGGTAGTTGCATCGAAAAACTGTCAAAGAAAAGCGTTACAATTTTCTATGAGGAACTGACAAAGGGGAAAAAAGGAGCACGAAAAAGAAAAGACCCATCTAGAAGGAAGCGCTTGTTTCCTCCAGCACGATAAGATGATTGCCGAGTCCCATTGATGCCGTTCAGTGGGATTTGTCTTGCACGGGATGTAGTAACTCTTCCACGTGTCTAATCTGCTAATGGCGGCGTGGAACGGTTCCTTTTTCTTTTACAATAATTTGAGGGAGCCATTACCTCTCCTTCGTGTTGGATATCGCGGCATTAGGTGAGGATGGTGGTTTTCACGAGTTGGTGTTGATGACTGTGTGTATATGTGTGTGTGTGTGTGTGTGTGTGTGTGTGTGGTGATCGTTGGTGTTAGTGGTGATGAGCCTGCGCAGATATTCTCGAACGTTAGATAAGATTAAGTTACGTTAGGTTGGCTTAGTTCGTTTTGGTTTAGTTATATTGAGTAGAAATTGCATGTATTTACGTAGGTTTGGGATAGTTAGGTTAGGTTAGGGTTATTTTAGCTTTAGTTTCATGTAGTTTGGTTTGCATTTATGTTACGAACGGATAAGGTATAATAGCTTAAATTGAATCAGATTTAGGGAGAAAGCAGGGTATAGTACGTTAGGTTAAGAGATATGTTTATGTATTTTGTGGTGGTGGCGGTGGCGGGCTGCACGAGTGGCCAGGTTTGTGGTGGTGTGTGGTGGCCAGCCATCTCGCCACCCACACCAGCTGACACAACACGTCCGCTGCAGCACTGTTCGGAATACGTGTCTCAGTTTTTATTCTATCTATCGGTATGCCCATCCTCTGGTTATGTATGTTAGGTTAGAGAGAGAGAGAGAGAGAGAGAGAGAGAGAGAGAGAGAGAGAGAGAGAGAGAGAGAGAGAGAGAGAGAGAGAGAGAGAGAGAGAGAGAGAGAGAGAGATTCACACTAGAACACATTAAACCACCCACAATACAGCTCACCACAACAAAGGCTTTTCGTCGTGTGAATAGTCGGATGCAGCAGTTTACTCCGATTCTGGGATGACGCCGCCGTGTGCAAGATGAGATCTGTCTGCTACAGGAGGAGATACGAGGCGTGTTAAGCAAGACAGGAAAGGATAACGGAAGGTGATTGTTGCAGCGGCTAAGATGGAAACCCCTCCCTGCCCGACCTTGCTTGAGAAAAGTGTGTGTGTGTGTGTGTGTGTGTGTGTGTGTGTGTGTGTGTGTGTGTGTGTGTGTGTGTGTGTGTGTGTGTGTGTGTGTGTGTGTGTGTGTGTGTGTGTGTGTGTGTGTGTGTGTTGGTGTGTGTGCATTCTAAGAACTGCACAACTGTAACCAGCTCACATAAGTATCTTTTTTTGTTCTTTTCTTTTCCATTTTTTTTTCACCCATTTCCGGAGGCCTTGTTTAGTTAGCGATGGAGGCAAGAGCGTGGCTGAGGTGGAGGTGGCGTTGGTGGTGGTGGTGGTGGTGGTGGTGGTGGTGGTGGTGTGAGGCGAGGCATCCACAGGGAGGCGCAGGAGGGAGAATCACATCCTTGAATTTCACTCACAAATCTCACTTAACATATACACGTATTGTTCTATATATGTTCTTCATAGTCCCATTGGCTGCAGGTAGGAGAGCCGCCGTCAGGACATGAGATAAGCCTGACTGGGACTTTAATGCCCTGAACGACGGTGAGAAACGGAAATGGACGGTTGAAACCAATACCTCCTGTCTGCCTTCCCGTCTCTTTTCCCCTGGCCGACCCTCACCAGCCCCGAGTCACCTTTATTATTCATCTCTCGGACAGGGTCAGCTGGGCGGGGTCACCGGACTGGACGCTGCTGTCGTGTCTCTGTACAGTTGCCTTGCTTCACCTGACGTGTTAGTCTTCGTCTCGCTAACTACAATGGTTTTAGTTTATATAATTGTGCACCTAATCACTCTCACCATGTCATTCTGTCGTTTGGTGGCTGCATTCCAGATCTTCACTTCTCTAAATCTCTGTTCGTCCTCAGTTTCTCTTGGCTAACACACCTGTAGCCGGTTTGCTCGATAGCCGGCGATCAAAGAATGAAATTTGATAAAGAGCGCACGCCCACACACACACACACACACACACACACACACACACACACACACACACACACACACACACACACACACACACACACACACACACACACACACACACACACACACACACACACACACACACACACACGTTGCTTTTTTTTGCTATCATCATAAAACATTTTGAAGTACAGAGCCGTGCAGTAAGAAATGAAATAGTAAAACGTCACGATAGAAGCAAAATTTGTGATACAATAGGAATGACCAGAACTTACGACCACACCAAAAATAGTAATCCAATTATCAAATGCGATATAGAAGGCTCCAAACTTCATTTCGAAAAAGTTGCCGGCAATTTTAGAGACGGAGAGCTGCAGCGCGCCAAAACGCACCAATCAGTGACGCTAACAAAAGAACGTTGATCCGAGTTATTCCAGGGATTTAGGAGGAACGTCCCCGTCACTTTTGTTGATCGAGGGTCACCTGACTTGATGGCCGAATGTTTATTGATTTATCTGGTGCTTCACGAAGTTCACGGCAACGACTTGTGCTTCTGTCCTGCCTGAGTGAGTGCAGCGGGAGTGGTGATGGTCGTGCAGTGAATGTTGAATGGAATATAGCATAATATAGACTGCCACGCGTCATTGAGTTCACGAAGGAAGGGCAGAATGTAATGGATCTGATGGCCCTTGAGAGGTTGTTTGTATCATGCTACGATGTATTTAATCTGATGGATCACTTGGATAATGCTTAACTCTCTAATTAACTAGAGACGATACGATTGTACAATATTAAAGCCTTAATTGACTTAGAGATGTGCTTGTAGAATGCTTGACCCTTTAACCCGAGAGAGAGAGAGAGAGAGAGAGAGAGAGAGAGAGAGAGAGAGAGAGAGAGAGAGAGAGAGAGAGAGAGAGAGAGAGAGAGAGAGAGAGAGAGAGAGAGAGAGAGAGAGAGAGAGAGAGAGAGAGAGAGAGAGAGAGAGAGAGAGAGATGTGGAACTTGTTCACGGCCGCGGTGCCTCACGTCCAGGAGATGAACACACACAGTGTCAAACTGATGGCACATAAGTGGAGACAGACACTGCCAACTCCTCTGACACTCTTTGTGACGTGACACTCAGTGTAGTGCAGTGCGTGAATAGTGCTAGTGAAGTGAAAAGAACAGTGCTCCATCTTGTATATTATCTATTTTTAAGTCTTGTAAATATTGTAGAGAAATAGATTGTAGTACCCTTAGAATAGGTAGCACACGACAGTGCGCCTTTGGGTACATGTTCTTCTGTATAAATTATGTTTAAATAAAAAAAAATAAAAAAGAGAGAGAGAGAGAGAGAGAGAGAGAGAGAGAGAGAGAGAGAGAGAGAGAGAGAGAGAGAGAGAGAGAGAGAGAGATCAAAGTCTCGTTGCAACTCAAATGAAGCACATAATGTATTAATGAACCAAGACAAGGAAACTTTTCAGCACACTGTAGATTCAAGCAACGTCTTTATACCGGCAGGTGCTCATTACTTGAAGCTTACTAATGTCACCATCACGAGAGGCGACAGAAAAGCACCCAACAATTAGAGGTCAATTAGCATAATGTGAACGTGGAAACAAGATCTTTAATTCGCTTGAATAAATTACTGTAATGAGGAAACCGCGCTAAGGCATGAGACCTTCCCCGCCACAATACTGTTACCGCCCGGCACTGACCTTTTTCCCGGTTCATAGTGTGTGTGGTGCTACATCCTGCTTGTCTAGACGCAGAGGGAGGGAGAGAGGGAAAAGGAAGAGATTGAACGAGAGTCCTTGCAGAGAATGAATTAAAAAGAGAAGGTCAAGCGAATGAACTTCAGTGGTAATGAGGTGGCAAGACTCACAAACTGCCTGAGCTGCGAGGGAGTTTGTTGTTTGTCAATGTTTGTGTGACGAAAGGACAGCGGATTGAGATGAATGGTTTGTTGAATTTACTAACTTGTTTTTTGTATGACATTTTATTTTATGCGCCATCTTGTCCATCTTTGTGTTTATCTATCCATCTACCCAGCATTTGTGTGTGTGTGTGTGTGTGTGTGTGTGTGTGTGTGTGTGTGTGTGTGTGTGCACGTTCTAGTCTCATTTCTTTTCTTCTCTACCAGCATGTATATTTTGCGCACTCATCTCTTCGTCCATAATTTTATTCTTTCATATATCAATAGTGTGAATTTATGTTACATGTTAAATGGTTTCGTCAGCTTTCTTTCCATCTGTCCATCACCTATCCAGCAGCTCTGTGTGTGTGTGTGTGTGTGTGTGTGTGTGTGTGTGTGTGTGTGTGTGTGTGTGTGTGTGTGTGTGTGTGTGTGTGGATGAGTGCGTACGTGGGTGTCATTAAATTGCATATTAAATGTTAATGAAAAAAAACATCTTTATGAATTATTGTTGATGTTTAATGACACAAAATTAATAGAAGAGAGCACAGAAATCACCTCTCTCTCTCTCTCTCTCTCTCTCTCTCTCTCTCTCTCTCTCTCTCTCTCTCTCTCTCTCTCTCTCTCTCTCTCTCTCTCTCTCTCTCTCTCTCTCTCTCTCTCTCTCTCTCTCTCTCTCTCTCCCTCCCTCCTCCTCTCCGTCCCTCCCTGCAGACCCACTACCACTCAGACACACGATTAACCTGACTAATCACAACGGAAAACAACTCCCTGGTGATGACAAATATAGCAGAACGCCTCTACTTAACCCCTCCCTGAGCACTGCCCTGTCCCCGCACACCTGTCCACGCCACCCTCCCCCTACTACCACCGTGCTGTTGCTGTCACTGGTGCTGGTGGGAGCAGTCAAGGTTTTTCTCTTCTCTTCTTCCTCCTTTTGGTTTATTTTGGTCTACTGATTCACGTGTGTTTTTTTTTTTTTACGTGATAAGTAAAGTGATGTGTTTCCTTCTTACTTGCATCGTTACTAGTGATTTTCTTTTTTCCGCGTGATTTAACGTAATCTCTAACAGGAACGCACTACACATACAACTCCCCGACTCGTGTGTGGGAAAAATAGTGTGACGGTAATGACGCGTGCAACTGAAGTGTATCAAGTTACTGATCAGAAAAAGTTATAGAATCGTCCGCCAGAGTGACACATAATAGACGCAATTCTGTAAAAAACACCATCCCTTTCCGGCGCAGGTGGTGGTGTTGGCGGTGGTGTCATTTCCCCAGCCAGCGTTCCCGTGCTCGTGATTGCCGGGATGGGTAGCAGTGAGGTCCATTTGTTGCATTCTCGCTGATGAGGCAGATGGAGTAGCGGCGCCTGCAGGAAGCCACACTCCTTATATAGCCACACTCGGCCTGGCCAAAAGATATAGTCTTCATCCTCAGTATTGAACGAGTTTTTCTTATTCATCTTCCCTCACAAACACTTTCATCTTCCTGTCCTCACTTACTGGCTCTCTTGTCTCTAGTCTCTCATTTCTTTCTTTCATATATTGTCTTTATCCCCTCCATATTTTATCTTCGCTATCCCTTCACCCTTTTTTCTATCTATATCTCCCCTTTCTTGTTTTTAATATTTCTATCCTAACCTCCACGTTTTTCTTTACCTATATCTCCCCTCTCACATTTTGATCCCATCGTCCACACTTCACCACGCTCATCTGTCTTTAGTCCTGCTCAGTGTTCCCAAGCCAGTGTCCATCCGCATCGCTGGGCGCCTTGCTCTTATATTCCTGGCACACCTGGCCCCGTGCTGTGGTCGCCTGGCCGCGGCTGCTCGGTATAAGCGGTGAAGACTGGGTCACACAGGCGGCGCACACCAGGATGGATGATTTCATTTGTAAGGATGGAAGACTGACCTGAGTACCATAGCTGTGTTGTAGACTCACCAGATGGTCAGCTCCACAGGGCACGGGGACGATCGATACTACCATTGCGTCATTCAGCTTCCATGAACAAATGAGAGTCGAGCATGAAGGGAGCAGGTGGGATTAGATTTTATGACTTGCAGGAATTCACATACATAGGAACCGAAATATTGTGGTAAGGGGTTTCATTAAAATTGACTGAGTTTCTCGTTTGTACTTGAATGAGTGACGTGTACTCAACAGTAAGAGATGCTCCATCAAGACACTAATCACAAGGTATTCTCGTAACATGACGTTTTTGTATTGTACTTAGTTTGGAGCGAAAATCAGTCCTTGCAATAATAAATGAAAGTGTTGTAGCTTTTACTAAACTCATGTACTTCATTATGATCGTGTTCCCTATCCAGTGAATCATGAATAACACACTCAGCTCTACATAGACTCACTCGTCTCTCTCCTTACTTACTTACTTACTCCTCCCTTTCACGTTCCAATTCACAATCTGGGGCGAGATAAAGAACTTTTTATATACAGGTTCTCTGCATATCATCCTTTCGAAACCCACTGCCCTAATGTCTGCCTCTCGTCCCAGACTTCATTGTTCTATGTTTACTCGTTCGCGGCTCAGTCTCTCCCTCCAGCATCCACGACGGTTTTGTCTTGAAACACTATTTCAGTCTCCACGTCTCCTTGGTGACGAAACACACACACACACACACACACACACACACACTCTCTCTCTCTCTCTCTCTCTCTCTCTCTCTCTCTCTCTCTCTCTCTCTCTCTCTCTCTCTCTCTCTCTCTCTCTCTCTCTCTCTCTCTCTCTCTCTCTCTCTCTCTCTCTCTCTCTCTCTCTCTCTCTCTCTCTCTCTCTCTCTCTCTCTCTCTCTCTGTTTTATTTTTTTTTTTATTGTAGTGTCTATATTTTCTGTTGTCTTTGTCTTAAGGGATGCTTATCTTACTTCTAGCAGTTTCATCTCCACTTATGTATTGATATAAGGTAACTCGACAAAATGCTCTTTCTCATCACTGTATTCGGCTCATTTCTTTGCGGGTTGTAATATCTGTATGTTTCCCCATCGAGACTCTGTTCCTTCTTCAACCATCCTCATCTCCCCTCGTCATCCACAACTGAATGACACAAAGAAACTGATAAAGATGCTGATTCTGGTAATCGTACCCGTATTATATCCATTCCTTTATTTTTTATTGTTATATCTGTGTAATTTCCTTCATGTTATACTGTATCTGTGTAATTTCTTTTTGCTTTGGTTTCTCTATGGTAGTCTTCTTGCTCGACCTTTATTTCCCTCACGTATCACTGAATGATATAAAGAAACCACTGATAATAAGATCTTGGTGTTTATATTCCTTTCATTCCCTTACTTGTATAATATTCATGTTGTTTTAAGAGTATTAGCTTTCCTGTATAACTTCTCTCTCTCTCTTTTTTTTCTTTTTTTCTTTTTTTGGTTTCCGTATCTATTTTAGTGAAACAAAAGATGGAAAAGTTAGAAAAAATGCTGGTGGCGATGTTCTTTTATTTATTCCGGTATTATGCTCTTGTTATATAGTCAGGCTCTTTATATGGTCATTCCTTCTATTTGTGTCTCTCCTTATTTGACTTCGACTGACAGAAACCATAAGAAAAGAAAAAGCATCATGAAGCTTAGTTTTTTATTTTACGTATTTGTATTGCATTCTTATACTTCTGTCTTCTCTATAATCACTCCTCCTTTTGCGAATCTCCATCTTTCATTAACCTAATTAACGAAAAGAAAAAAGATATTCATTTCATTAGTTCGTGTACTCGTATTACATTCTTCTCGACTTCCCATCCTATAGACTCCTTCTTTGACCATCTATATCAATCTTTATCTAACACTGAAAAAAAACCCCTCCTTGTCTAACACAAAGAAACCAATCAAAATACCTCTTATTCAGACCAGCCACAGTATTTTTCCTTCCATTTCCTTCTATCGAATCTCCTTCCAGCAATGTAAGGTATCCCAGTATAGGCATTCTTTCCCTTATTCTCTTTCTCCCTCTGCCTCTCCATCTACCTACCTACCAACCTTCTCCTGATACTCCTCCTTCCTCACAGTATCAATTGATTTCCACCATTGCCTTGTGCTGTCCTGTTATCACGTGTGGTGTCTTGCTGAGTCAAGTTGAGTGAGGGAGAGAGGAAGGACGAGACGGCGGAGATGGCAGGTAACAGGGCGCGGTAGGGGCAGAGTGCTGGTGCTGGTGTTGGTGCTGCTGCTGGTGTTGCTGCTGCTGTCTAGGAGGGAGAGAGATAGTAAAGAGAAAAGGGAAGGGGAGAAAGGTAGATATTTGAAAGGGGAAATGCAAGGGTACAAGGAAGAAGATATGCAAATATATACTTAGTTCAGGAAGGGAGAAAGGCGAATGTATGTATGAAAGTTGATGTGGGTGGAGAGAGAGAGAGAGAGAGAGAGAGAGAGAGAGAGAGAGAGAGAGAGAGAGAGAGAGAGAGAGAGAGAGAGAGAGAGAGAGAGAGAGAGAGAGAGAGAGAGAGAGAGAGAGAGAGAGAGAGAGAGAGAGAGAGAGAGAGAGAGAGAGAGACATTACGCAGGTTTGTCTACAAGTACAGGTGAAAAGTAGGTTGCAAATGTTGAACGGACGTAAAATGAGACGCACGCATGTAAACACACACACACACACACACACACACACACACACACACACACACACACACACACACACACTCTACTCACTACTCTGCTTCAAACGATAACAGAGACTCCACGCAGCAGATCAATACTTGCAAACACATTACATCTCCCATTTTGAGCCAGTTGGTGACTGCTCTCTCTCTCTCTCTCTCTCTCTCTCTCTCTCTCTCTCTCTCTCTCTCTCTCTCTCTCTCTCTCTCTCTCTCTCTCTCTCTCTCTCTCTCTCTCTCTCTCTCTCTCTCTCTCTCTCTCTCTCTCTCTCTCTCTCTCTCTCTCTCTCTCTCTCTCTCTCTCTCTCTCTCTCTCTCTCTCTCTCTCTCTCTCTCTCTCTCTCTCTCTCTCTCTCTCTCTCTCTCTCTCTCTCTCTCTCTCTCTCTCTCTCTCTCTCTCTCTCTCTCTCTCTCTCTCTCTCTCTCTCTCTCTCTCTCTCTCTCTCTCTCTCTCTCTCTCTCTCTCTCTCTCTCTCTCTCTCTTTTCAATACGAATAGAGGTGCGAATTTTATTACACACACACACACACACACACACACACACACACACACACACACACACACACACACACACACACACACACACACACGGAGGCTATTCCTAAGTAAATTCATCTCATTACCTCGCATCTCTTTCCGTTCATAAATATTCAAAAACACTTTATTAACTTCTTCATGTAGGTCTCGACAAAAATTATTATATATTTACATTTTTTCCTCTTTTCTATCTCCTCTGTCTGTCTGTCTATCTGTCTGTCTGTTTGTCTGTCTGTCTGTCTGTCTTTCTCTCTTTATGTAGTTTGGAGTAAAGTTTTTCGTTTCGTTATTTTCCGAGTTTCGTTTCGTCGTACAAGCAAATCCAATTTAAATTATTTTTCTTGTTAGGGCTGCCAGGGAGGGGAGGGTAGGGGATCTTGACACTAATACTTTCCAGAGACACGGGGCCTATAGATTCTGGACTGTCAAATAAGTTTTTCCAAATATTTTCGTTGGTCAGCAGAATCCTACACTCACGCTTCTCTCTCTCTCTCTCTCTCTCTCTCTCTCTCTCTCTGTGTGTGTGTGTGTGTGTGTGTGTGTGTGTGTGTGTGTGTGTGTGTGTGTGTGTGTGTGTCGCTGGAGATCGCTGCTGGTACGAGTGTTGTGTGTTAATGTGGTGTTGGTGGTAGTGGTGGTGCTGGTGATGCTGGCGACTCACTTTTGTTATATATTGGTTGTTATGTTGGTGTAAATAATTCGCACACCGACTAATTGTTTGTGGTGCTGCTGGGTGTTGTGGTGAGTTGTGGTGATGGTGGTGATGGTGATGCGGCGAGGATGCAATGGGTGGTGATGTTTGTTGGTGGTGTCAGTTGTTTGGTGATAGTGATGCAGTAGGAAGGGAAGATGGAGAGTGTTTGGTAGTAAGGGAGAGAGAGAGAGAGGGAGGGAGTGTCTGGGGGAGGGGAGATCAGATTGTGAGAATGATGGAAGATGTTTTGTTTTGAATGAGAGAAGGAGACATGATGGTAATGGTGTTTGTGTGTGTATGTATGTATGTGTGTGTGTGTGTGAGTGTGTGTGTGTGTGTGTGTGTGTGATGCTTAGAGCAGGAAGGAGGTGGTAGCTTTTGTTGTCATAGTTTTGTGCGAGAGACCGTGATGAATAAACATATCGGACTTTTCTGTGTGTGTGTGTGTGTGTGTGTGTGTGTAGGTGTGATGGTGCGTGGCTCGTCGTGGTTAGTGTGGGGGAGGGGAGGTGGGGGAGTAGTGGAGCGTGCTGGCGTGGGAGCATGATCAATACGGTGACGAGGAGCACGCACTCACTCATTGCTGTCTGAGTCTGCACCCCGCGGCTGATTGGAGCGTGTGGATGAGGGAGGCATGGAGGAGGAGGTGGAGGTGGTGGAGGTGGAGGCGCGTGTATATGGTAGAGGCACGAGGAGTATCTGCTGGTGGTGGCCATGACGACAAAGCCTCCGATAGTGTGACGCCGTAACGCTCCAGACACTCCTTATAATTGCCAACGATGTGAAGATGCAATGCTGCTTACTAGAATGTGTGTGTGTGTGTGTGTGTGTGTGTGTGTGTGTGTGTGTGTGTGTGTGTGTGTGTGTGTGTGTGTGTGTGTGTGTGTGTGTGTGTGTGTGTGTGTGTGTGTGTGTGTGTGTGTGTGTGTGTGTGTGTGTGTGTGTGTGTGTGTGTGTGTGTGTGTGTGTGTGTGTGTAGACAGAGCGACATTAATTACACCGTTTACTCACTGAAGAACGGAAGGAAGGGTCTCGTTAGCAAAGAGCTTCCTTCTCTAATAACAACATTTATCATCTGGTTTACCATGCGTATATTTTCTTCCATCGTATGTCGTTCAGTGACGGCCTGACTCTACTCCTGAATTGATGTCTTTTCTTCTCTCTCTATTTTCTTATATCCAACACTAAAAGCAACATTAAATCCCTTCTCTGGTAACAAAATGAAAAAGCTACATATCAGTCTTACCAACTCTCACAAAACATACACCTTTAATACCATACTTTCACCTTTCTTATACCTAACTTTATCTTTCCAACTCTTTTAAAACTTATCTTATTAATTCATTCTCCCTTTTTTGGTACGTTTTCCTCACAAAAAAGTTATAAGTTAATCCGTGGGCGCAGGAGTCAGGAGGCTGAGGCCCAGTGTATCCCCTCGTCTCTGTGTTGCGAGGCTTAGACAAACATAGCTATTCTGCTTGTGATTGTTACCTGACCTACACCGGCCCAGGGTAGTCGAGCGGAGGACTGGTGCAGGAAGAGAATTCGGGGAAGTGTAGAGGAGGAGGAGGAGGAAGAAGAAGAGGAGGAGGAAGGGGAAGAGGAGGAGGCTGTAGATCTGTCTATTTGTCTGACTGAGATAATGACAGTGGTTGATCATTGGCAGTGTGTGTGTGTGTGTGTGTGTGTGTGTGTGTGTGTGTGTGTGTGTGTGTGTGTGTGTGTGTGTGTGTGTGTGTGTGTGTGATTCCGAGTTTGAGTGAAAGTGGTGTTAGTTCACGTTTGCCTTATTTCACATTTCACTTTCCTTCGTTGCTGCTATTGTATCTCTCTCTCTCTCTCTCTCTCTCTCTCTCTCTCTCTCTCTCTCTCTCTCTCTCTCTCTCTCTCTCTCTCTCTCTCTCTCTCTCTCTCTCTCTCTCTCTCTCTCTCTCTCTCTCTCTCTCTCTCTCTCTCTCTCTCTCTCTCTCTCTCTCTCTCTCTCTCTCTCTCTCTCTCTCTCTCTCTCTCTCTCTCTCTCTCTCTCTTACTGTTATGTTGCACCAGCTTAACTTTCCCTTTCCCTTGCCCTTCTTCTAACCTCCTCCTCCTCTTCTTCCTCCTGCTGCCCTTCTTGCCTTTCTCTTATGTCCTATTCTTGTATTTCCTCAACGTTTCCTTTCCTCTTTCCATTCACCATTAATTATGCAGCTGGGTAAGAGTAGCTTCTCAGTCAGCCAGCCAGCCAGCCCTTCTCGACCACTACCACCTGCGCTCCCTCCACCTACACATATTCTTTCCCGGGGCATCCATCACTCCCCCTTCCTCTGCACACAAACACACATCACCTCAAGTCTCCCTCACAAACACAGGGGGCAGCAAATCACCTCGCCCTTCCTTCCTTCAAGTATCAACGGAAAGCATGACAGGAACGGAAGCCTTGTGTAAATAGGACAGTGGACAGTGCACCCCAGGAGACTTCGTTCCCTCAGCCATACACGTACCGGTGCTTGAATCATTGGTGTGTGGTACCGGCGGACCCGTGTCAGCCTTCGATGTGGGTGAAGATGATATTATGAGGGGACAGGATAGAGGAGCTTTACGATGGAAAGAGAGAGAGAGAGAGAGAGAGAGAGATTGATATTGCGTACACTTGACATTGATGCATTTTGTTTTCCGAGGATGTAAATCAGTATTAGTGTAATGGAACAGGTGAGACAAGCGGCAGGTACGGTAATACAGGTCACCAGTGTACCTCTCAGTGACCCTCAGTGCTCCATCTCCCTATACCCAGAAGCTGCAATATCGATACCAGTCTGGATGTTCTTTTCCTCGTACCGTCGGGTTTCTTTTAGGGCAGGGCGGACGGGAGACGATGAGAGGCATGGGGAAAGAGAGGAGCGGTTTAGCTTGAGACGTAAAGTTAATGAGCTATCTTGTGTTGATGTGATCGTTGGGGAAAAAATGACACGAGGCTCCGCAAAATTTTACTCTTCCTATGAAAATGAAAGGTGTGTTTGCGATGAAGCTTGAGCCGCGTCTTTACCTTCACTTATCTATCTATTTTGGTTACCTTTGGCCTTCTTTGCTTCGATTTTTTGATGTGCAGCTTTACTTTCTTAGTGGATGTTAGTATCTCTCTCTCTCTCTCTCTCTCTCTCTCTCTCTCTCTCTCTCTCTCTCTCTCTCTCTCTCTCTCTCTCTCTCTCTCTCTCTCTCTCTCTCTCTCTCTCTCTCTCTCTCTCTCTCTCTCTCTCTCTCTCTCTCTCTCTCTCACATCGCTAAACCACCACTACCACTACCACCACAACCACCACCACCATCACCACCATCACCACCACCGCTACATCCGCCGCCGCCTGTGTGACGCTTTCTATGCTTCGCTGGGTGAAAGTGAAATTAACATGTGTAAAGAACTATTATATATAATTCTGTGCCTGGAGCGTTTAAAATTTGAAATTCGAATTGACATATACGTGAATATCCATTTTCCTGGACTTTGTTCCATTTAATTCCAGCTATTCCAGCGCCAGCCGGTGAATGCCGCGTTGTAGCGCCTGGTAGTTATTGCGAATGAGATAGCCATCGTGAAATTACTCTGAATACGGCGCTGCTTTCACGTTACTGTAGCATTGATAGTTTGATGGGGAAATGTTGAGATGGAGATACGTTATTCCTTATTTGTGTTCCCATATTTAGTTTTAGATAGAAAACCCCACTCTAAGATATATTGAAGGAGTATTTGAATGTGATGATTTTTAAAGAATGCGAAAAGGTATCTCTCTCTCTCTCTCTCTCTCTCTCTCTCTCTCTCTCTCTCTCTCTCTCTCTCTCTCTCTCTCTCTCTCTCTCTCTCTCTCTCTCTCTCTCTCTCTCTCTCTCTCTCTCTCTCTCTCTCTCTCTCTCTCTCTCTCTCTCTCTCTCTCTCTCTCTCTCTCTCTCTCTCTCTCTCATCAGATCCAGTTAGCGAAGTCAGTCTAGTGCTCTGGTTATAACTGAATTTCATGTCATAAGCCAGTGAAGCATATATTCACCGGAATCGTCCTAATCAATCCAATATCCAGGGCATAAGCGTCAGGTGTTGCGTGACAGACAAGAGGGTCGTGACAAGATCAGCGAATTACAGGTATTCACAATGAGGCGTGCGCTCCTTCCCTTACCTGTTAATTACACACTTGGGTGGCAATGTTAACCTCCTGAATTCTCTAGTTATCTTATGCTCTTATCTTGTCTGGAATTTCATGTTTTTTTTATAAAGTTTCACGGGTGGTGGATGAGAATCAATGAACTCTGTCTTATGTCTAGTGTAATTGAGATTCGATTATTTTTTTATATGTTTTAAGAAGCCACACGTATTTTAAAAGTTCAGGATATGATGAGGATGAAATAAAACCCTTCTAGACTCTCGCCACTGTATATTATGTGTCTGATTTTTACTTGCTTTACTACAAAATTATAGATCAGTTTTTTTTTTTTTTTTGAAATATGAAACGTTGTAATATCCAGTTCTGAGTGATGCAATAAGCAGTGGTAGAAATAAGGAGAGAAAATGAAAGATACATGAGAAAAATAAAAGTCCACTCAGTATTAGTAACAGGAAGAAAACGAGAAGATAGAGAGAAAAAATATTGGAAAGAAAAAGGTCAGTTTGTTGAGTGTTAATGTTTTTGGTCTTTCTTGTTTGTTTTTCATCTGTTGCCCTATTTTTTTTTTTTTTTTTGTGTGTGTACTTATAGGAGGAAGAGGAGAAGTCGTAGTAGTAGTAGTAGTAAACAGAAGTAGTAGTAGTAGTGGTAGTGGTGGTGGTGGTGCTGCTTGAAATGGTTGTATAAATTCCATATAATTTAAACTTTTCATATGTAGATCAAATAAAAAGCAATAGAACATATAACTCTGGGAGATAATGCTGTACACTAATCGCCAGGTAGAGCATATAAAAGTTCGTGGATCACTGGACTGCATGAAGTCACCAGGGAACACAAGCACGGAAAACTCTGTGGTGACGCCAATCCACATTTCACTATGATGCATCGTTTGTGTGCTCATCATGATTTATTGTGTGTGTGTGTGTGTGTGTGTGTGTGTGTGTGTGTGTGTGTGTGTGTGTGTGTGTGTGTGTGTGTGTGTGTGTGTGTGTGTGTGTTTGCCTGTTTGCTTCTATTACACATTCCCACACATTCAACAGGTATGAGATCAGATTACTTCACAGATTTCTTCATCATCAACATTTACACCAGAGTGCAACATGAGTCTGCCGTGATGTTGACACACCAGCGAGGCCACGCTAGATAAAGGACACGTATGCTTCTGTCTAGCTTGCAAATGAACACCACTCACATGACCAACACTTACACATAAAGAGAGGATTTTTATTTTGACCATTTTCTCTTTTCTTTTGTGTGAGATTACTAGTTTTTACTGTGCTTAAAATTCTGTCTGTCTGTCTGTCTCTCTCTCTCTCTCTCTCTCTCTCTCTCTCTCTCTCTCTCTCTCTCTCTCTCTCTCTCTCTCTCTCTCTCTCTCTCTCTCTCTCTCTCTCTCTCTCTCTCTCTCTCTCTCTCTCTCTCTCTCTCTCTCTCTCTCTCTCTCTCTCTCTCTCTCTCTCTCTCATTTCCTTACTTAGCATTCATTAAGATAGGGAGACAAACACAACCATTCAGTCTAATACAAGCCAGCAACAATGATTCAAGAGATCCGTACATATTCTAAGGTTGCCATTTTCAGTGTACCATTCCTGAAATAGTATGCAGTTTCAAGTTTCGACTCTCATCTTTTTTTCTCCCCCTGCAATATTAAAGACACCGTCTGTAGCACCTGTTAGCGGTGACGTAACTTAGGCCAACTCACCTTTAATATAAAGCTGATATAACGTGCACCTTACAAGCGGTGGTCCCCGATAACGCTCTTCGTTTATGATACTTGAGAAATGCTTTGGGTTCGTCATCTTTTCCTCTTTACTATTGCTTTTTGGTAATAGTGGTGGTGGTGGTGGTGGTGATAGTGGTATTATTGTTGTTTTCGTTGTTGTTGTGGGTGGTGGTGTTAGTGTTTCTTGTTATTGTTATTCTTTTTTCTTTTTTCTTTCCTTCTGTTTGTTTTTACAATTATGGTATATTAACTTCTTCCTTACCTCTCTCTATTCTTTCTTATTTTTACTCTTCTCTTATTCCTTCTCATCCTATCTCTTTTTCCTCCCGACCACGCCCTCCACCTGAGCTCCACAATCAGGTTTTGATAATGATTAATACGTAATTAAATGTAAATCGTAGAAAAAGTTAGCAGCCTGTTGTTAGCCAGAGTTCATTTATATGGTAATGGCCGCGTTGCTGCCTCAACTGTTGACAGCGAGACTCAAACACGGGGAAAAATAGCGATGAATTATGCAGTACTAACATCACACCTGCCCGTACGAATGTCACGATAACTGTCGCCCTCAAAATACGGCCGCCAGCCTCCCTTCAGACAAACACTGAAGTATATATGGTGCTGTCGACTGCACGCTCGCACTAAAGTCGGCGCTTTTAAATAGACCGGATTAAGGCGACCACACGTACACTTGCGTCGTCTTTCTGGAAGTGCAAGGCCTCGAAGACTGCCACACTAAATGGCTCAGTGTTTCGGTCTTGAATGGCAGCTAGAGGTCTCTCACGCACGCACGTTAGCACATTACCTTCACTTGGAATCCCTCAGCCATCTCATGCCTGACACACGCGTTGGAAGTGAAGACACCGTGAGTAAGTCCCGCAGCATCCACGGCGCCTTTTGTGCAGCGTGTGTTTTTAGACATTTTAAAAAATAACTTCAGTATTTCCCCCTTTGCATTTTAGACGTATATTGTAGCTGATGTTGACTCATTTTCTGACTCGAGTATAATGTCAGAAATGTTTTAGTGGAGTGATGCAGGGTGAGAATGTTTTGATGCACGTAAAGTGTGTTGTCACATCAAAGGTACACACACTTTTACTACTCTTACAACTGAGTGTGCTGTGTGGTGAGTTCTTGGTAGTTGAGAGATAAATGTTGATTATTAAATGAATGTGTGTATGTGAGTGACAGCAGACTGTGTTGTGTTTGAGTGTGTGCTTGGCTGTCCATGTGCGTTTTGTATGACTGTACATATGTGTGTGTGTGTGTGTGTGTGTGTGTGTGTGTGTGTGTGTGTGTGTGTGTGTGTGTGTGTGTGTGTGTGTGTGTGTGTGTGTGTGTGTGTGTTTCGACCATATCAATATACATAACCCATTTAAAGGTTTGGGTACGTGGCTATTATAGAGAAGGTCGGACAGGTTCACCTAGACGGACACCCACATTTTGTCTTCATTATCTGTATTGCTTTTCTTTCTATGGCATCGTTATCCCGCCGCGGGGAAAACGACTCTGGATAAAAACATAAACGCGCGTCGTCCGGTGCGAGTGAGCGAGCAGTTCGGAATATAATGTTTTGGAATGTGAACCGTCTCTCTCTCTCTCTCTCTCTCTCTCTCTCTCTCTCTCTCTCTCTCTCTCTCTCTCTCTCTCTCTCTCTCTCTCTCTCTCTCTCTCTCTCTCTCTCTCTCTCTCTCTCTCTCTCTCTCTCTCTCTCTCTCTCTCTCTCTCTCTCTCTCTCTCTCTCTCTCTCTCTCTCTCTCTCTCTCTCTCTCTCTCTCTCTCTCTCTCTCTCTCTCTCTCTCTCTCTCTCTCTGCCTGAAGCCTGCCTTTGAAATTATCCTGTATGCTTCAGTTTAATTGTGTCTTGATTATTGTTGCTATTGGTATTGCAAATGTTATTATTATTATTATTATTATTATTATTATTATTATTATTATTATTATTGTTGTTGTTGTTATCATCGTTATTATTATTGTTGTTGTAGTAAAGTTTAACAATTGTATTAGCAATCGTAGTAGTGATACGAACGACAGGTAATGTTATCATAGATTACGTCATTTAAATCATATTACAGATATATTGCATTACTTTTGAACCCTTACTTAAACCTAAGCTAACCTAACAGAACCTAACCTGGCTTACCCTAACCTGAATACAACCCAACTCCCAAAATTATATAACCTAACCTCACCTAACCTCATCTCACCTGACCTGGAATGCCTGATCTTCATGCAAACCATCATTATTATTATTCCTGTTATTCGGCTGCGTCCTGTTGTTATGGCAGTATTTTTCTCCACATCCTATCATTCCAGTTAGTTACACCGCCCCGCCACACAGTTGTACCAGAGGAAATTGGTGTGGCTTGATTGCAGTGTTGAGTGTGCTCAGTCGTGTGGGTGTTAGCGTGGTGGGCGGCGGGGTGCGGTGTCTCGCGTGCCTTCCCTGGCCAGGCGTGTGTAGCGGGGCATCGCAGACTGTCTGGCACGCGGGGCTGGCTTAGACTAGAAAGGCTGGAGGGCGGAGAGCAAGACCTGGTGATGATAGATTTTGTAATGGGATTGTTTATAGCGTAGGATGAGAGAGAGAGAGAGAGAGAGAGAGAGAGAGAGAGAGAGAGAGAGAGAGAGAGAGAGAGTTTGTGTGTATGAATGTTTTAGTAATATTCAGTACAGTCAAAGGCCAGTGTTGTGATCGAAAATTCATAAATAATAATAATGATAATAATGCCTATCGTTGAATTAATAACAGTCGTGCCAATGGGAACTATGTTATTGTTGTTGTTATTATTATTTTATTATTATTATTATCATCATTATTATTATTATTGTTACTATTATTATTATTATTATTTTTACTACTACTACTACTACCACTACTACTACTACTACTACTACTACTACTACTACTACTACTACTACTACCACCACCACCACCACCACCACCACTACTACTACTACTACTACTACTACTACTACTACTACTACTACTACTACTACTACTACTACTACTACTATCCCTGACCCTCCGTTATAATATGAGAGCCTTCTTCATTTCCATATTCTGCAGTGCAACCATAATGTAATTACTGAACAGAATTATGTACGATAATTATAATATTTTTCATAATGGTGCACACATATTTCTGCACGAGGGTGGTGGAGTGTTGGAACCTCTACATGTGTCCACTATGTGTGTGTGTGTGTGTGTGTGTGTGTGTGTGTGTGTGTGTGTGTGTGTGTGTGTGTGTGTGTGTGTGTGTGTGAGTGTGAGAGAGAGAGAGAGAGAGAGTAACAAAAAAGATAGCCACACACACACGCACAGACAAGCAGACAGAGGGATAGACAGAAGCAGAGACAAACACAAAGACAGACAGATCTATAGACTCACAGGAAAAAAAAAAAAAGATCAAAGTAAATTCATCTATTATTCTATCAGCTTCATCTCTAAGGCCTTTGGTGGTGGTGGTGGTGGTGGTGGTGGTGGTGGTGGTGGTGGGTTGGGCGGAGGCGGATGAGAGGTTCCCTTTGTTCGCCAGTAAATGAGAGGATAAATAAATGCCACATAGACGTACTTAAGTATAAATGAGATCTTGGTTTTCTCTAGTTTTTTTTCTTTTTCTTTTTCCTTTTAGTCTCGTCTTTAACCGTGCGTCGATATCTTGGTCTTCTTTTTAACTTTTTCTGTTTCTTCTTTCTCTCTTTCATTCCCTTTCTCATTCTTTTACAGTGAGTCGATATTCTGGTTGTTTAATTTTCATTCCTTTTTCTTACTTTAATTCGTCTTTGATCTATTTCTTTAAGGTTTATTATACTGGAGCATGAAGTTCATCCATAACGCACCACAATATGATCCATAAAGGCATATGAAAACTGTTATACATGTCGCTTATATACAGTGAACCTCAGTAGTGCCTTCCCTTTGTTGCGTCATGTGCCCTGAGGTAACTTGTTGCGCTCATAAATCCCTGTCACTTGCCTTAATCACTTGTTGTGGTCATGTAATTATGCACGAGGCTAATACTGAGGCACTGGGAGGAGCGAGAAGTTACCAACGTTAGCAGGAGTCAAGAAGTGCATATGAACTCCAGCTCAGTTCAAGCTCTGATGCAAGATTGAGAAGAGGTGATGGATATGACTGAGCGGAAGATTACTGAAGGAATGAACATACTAGTGAAGGTAAAACTATTATTGAAAAGGAGAAAAGATGATTTTTTTACGTTCTCTTTGTTACTCTTTAGAATTAGACATTATTTTTAGCCTTTTCGTCATCGTGAAGGCGTGGACATGAGGTAATTTAGGTTTAACTAGTATCCAAACACATGGGCAGGAAGAACTACCCACTAGGCAGCCAGGAAAAACAAACACCATCACAGTACCTTAAGATTGAAGATATTTGCTACTATCGATATGAGAGGGAAAGCGACGCACTTCTCAAATATTACAAAATTTTCTACAGTAGCCGCTATAGGTGCCGTAAGGTGAATATTATTGTTTATGAAGCTTTACAACGCTTTTATTCCCACATTGATAAACGCATTTCAAGACCATTTCATCACTAAGGCTAACGTTCGTAGTAATAAAGGTACTCCCAACAATAATACCTGCAAGCAAAGATCATCGCATCATTTCGTATTATATTTGTTCATCACTTCAACATTGCATGAAATGAACCAAAAAATCATCACATACTTTATGCTTTAACGAATTAATGAAAAAAAACAATGACGTGTTTGAATATTTTCCTTTACGCAAACATACTAAGTTCATGGTGACAATAACACTCATTTCATGGGGGGGAAAAATGTGATGTTTTGTCGTAACATTTTACACAGAGATGAGAAAGAAAAAAATAGACTGTTATTTTTATTTATTTTTTTACATTCGTATAAATATGTTGTTTATTGGCTTTTCAATTTAGCAGGTGGTGAAATGAACAGGTGAGCGAGTGATGTAATATTAATGCAGAATTTAGCACATCAGGCGGCAGTGCTGATGGTCTTAGCTTCTTACCGGCGCCAGTAATGGGAAGGTACATGCAACACTCACCTGAGGGAGCTTACCTGTGCTTCTCTCTCTCTCTCTCTCTCTCTCTCTCTCTCTCTCTCTCTCTCAATACAGAAAAACAATAGTTAAGACCCTTACATTCAATTTTCATATAGTTTTTTTTTTATCTTTTGTTAAATGTTAAATATGATGAAATATTTTTTAGAACAAGTATTGCATGAGACGCCATGAAAACAATTGAGAGATGGAGAGAGAGAGAGAGAGAGAGAGAGAGAGAGAGAGAGAGAGAGAGAGAGAGAGAGAGAGAGAGAGAGAGAGAGAGAGAGAGAGAGAGAGAGAGAGAGAGAGAGAGAGAGAGAGAGAGAGAGAGAGAGTGTGTGTGTGTGTGTGTGTGTGTGTGTGTACCCTGATAGCGTTTTCTGTTGTTAATTACCAGCCACCACCGGACATCCATCGTTGTTAAATGTCACCTAGGTGTTTTAAGTGAAGGGGAAGAAGGGGGAACGAGTGAGAGGAGGGGATTGCCGGGAGGAGGAAGGAAGGAGGTAAAAAGAGAAACGGAAGAGGAGGAACGTGGCGATGGTGTAGGTGTCAGAGAGAGAGAGAGAGAGAGAGAGAGAGAGAGAGAGAGAGAGAGAGAGAAAATGTCTAACAATATCTCAAATGAAAGAATTTATATTAAATTGGCTTTACATTTTCTTCCTTTCCTTTTCCATTTTTATTTATCCTCCTCCTCCTCCTCCTCCTCCTCCTCCTCCTCCTCCTCCTCCTCCTCCTCCTCCTCCTCCTCCTCCTCTCCGTTGTCTTCTAATCATCATCATTCATACACATTAACATCATCAGGAGCAGTAGCAGTAACAACAGCAACAGCACCAATATTATTAGTAGTAGCAGGAGAAGCAGCAGCAGCAATAGCATTAGTAGTAGTAGTAGTAGTAGTAGTAGAAATAGCAGCAGCATCGTCACCACCACCACCACCACTATTACTACCACTACCACGACTACGAGTCACTACCATCATCATCATTAGTGGGACGCGTGGCGGGGCACAAGTCTTAGAAGGGGTGAGTCTGAGTTCTGAGGCCGCCACCTGCCTGGGACGTCTTCATAATTGACTGAGGGAGAGAGAGAGAGAGAGAGAGAGAGAGAGAGAGAGAGAGAGAGAGAGAGAGAGAGAGAGAGAGAGAGAGAGAGAGAGAGAGAGAGAGAGAGAGAGAGAGAGAGAGAGAGAGAGAGAGAGAGAGAGAGAGAGAGAGAGAGAGAGAGGAGAGAGACGGCAACAGAGGGACGAACATAGAGAGAGAGAGGAGAGAGAGAGAGAGAGAGAGAGAGAGAGAGAGAGAGAGAGAGAGAGAGAGAGAAATTAAAGAAATAGAAAATGAAATGGTAAAAATTTGAAGTCATACTAACAGTAATGATAATGATTTACGCTTTCGTCCAGAATTAATACTGTGCTGAGAGAGAGAGAGAGAGAGAGAGAGAGAGAGAGAGAGAGAGAGAGAGAGAGAGAGAGAGAGAGAGAGAGAGAGAGAGAGAGAGAGGGAGAGAGGGAGAGCCAGTCTTCTGAACTAATTAATTAATGTGTGTGTTAGTCAGTGAGTATCTTATTTCGATACATAAATAAATATACGATTGCGTTAATATTCTGGACTAGGTATTATTGATTTTTTGTGTGTGTTCGTGTACGTATTTCTTCATCCTTTTCAATTTCCATTTATTATTATTTTTTTTTATCATACCATACAACAATACATATTTTTTCCACCTCGGCTGCAGCGTAATTAATTTTTACACATTTATTCTTTTTTCATTCTTTATTTTGGGACAGCTATACAATATCACACCTGGCTGACACACACACACACACACACACACACACACACACACACACACACACACACACACACACACACACACACACACACACACACACGCCAGGTGAAAATGAATCATCACAGGGGGAATGAAGATGATAGAGAAAAAACAGCAACACGAGAATTACAACAGAGAAAAATGTGATGAATGAACAAACAAATATATGAATAAATAGAAAGGTATGGAATATCAATGTATGCATGTATGTTATGTGTGTGTGTGTGTGTGTGTGTGTGTGTGTGTGTGTGTGTGTGTGTGTGTGTGTGTGTGTGTGTGTGTGTGTGTGTGTGTGTGTGTGTGTTTGCACGTATCTATATATCTGTGTACCAAAAAATAGAGAGAGAATGTGTGTGTATCCATTTCAGATTTGACGGCTTGTAATCCAATCTTGTATACCAATTTTGATTCTATCACTCTTGCCGTCATTCTACGTCTCTCCTCCTCCTCCTCTTCCTCCTCCTCCTCCTCCTCCTCCTCCTCCTCCTCCTCCTCCTCCTCCTCCTCCTCCTCCTCCTCTCCTCCTATCATCTTTCTCCTGTTATTTTCTTGTTATCAGTTACTCCTCGCTTTGTTCTTATTCTGGTATCAGCTTCTCCCTCTCCTTTTTCTCCTCCTATGGCCTTCATTTCTTCCACTCTCTCTCTCTCTCTCTCTCTCTCTCTCTCTCTCTCTCTCTCTCTCTCTCTCTCTCTCTCTCTCTCTCTCTCTCTCTCTCTCTCTCTCTCTCTCTCTCTCTCTCTCTCTCTCTCTCTCTCTCTCTCTCTCTCTCTCTCTCTCTCTCTCTCTTCTCCTCTTTCTCTCTCTCTCTCTCTCGTTCTCTTCATCCTCGTTCTCCATTCTCTCCTTTCTCCTTTCCCGTCTACCTTCTCCTTCTTTTACACTCCCTCACTCACACATACACACACACACACACACACACACACACACACACACACACACACACACCTGGGCCAGACTAGAATCACAGGTGAGGTGAGCAGCGGTCCGCCTCACCTTTGTTGGTTAAACGAGCACCAATCTGTTATGTAACGCGAAGGCTCCCTGCTGAAGGAAAGGAAATTACTGTGATTTGTTATAGAAAATGACGTGGGGCTGAGGTGGGAGTGGAGGCGAGGACGTGGTACTACAAGACTTGCAAGTGTAAGTGGACGTGGTGGTTGTGCGGAGGAGTGGAGGCGTGCGTGGGTGAATTCGGATATTTATCTTTCGGTTTGTCGTAAGGCGGATTGTTGTGGAGGGACGGTAGGTGGAATATAGATTGGCAAGCGACGTGGATCATTGTGGAAGGGGCATGGATAGCGTGGAATGAGTAGGAGCTTGTGTAGATGGTCGTGTGACAGTGGGTGAACTGAAAGATGGTATGTAGCTTATGAAGGGAGCTGGAAAGAGGCATGGATGGTTACTGGGGGGATTGTAATGATGATAGTGAATGTTTATAAGATCGCATGTAGCTTATAGAAAGACTTGGAGGTGTTATCAATGGTTATATATGTTTTGAGGGGTTCCAAATGGAGATATACCGAGCTTATAAGGTAATACCAATAGAAATAGACAAACCCGGTCATAGTATGTATAGCAATAGCAGAATTGGGAGGTAGAATGGATGCTCGTCGTCTCTGTGAAAGGGATGGATGGTTATGGATGGAGTTACATTGCGTTGTGAGTGAAATAGAACATCGGTAATGGGTCTAGAGGGACTGTCGATGCTGCGGGGCGATCTGAAGGATGTGGAAGGGGTGGAAGCTGCCTGGGTTGGTAGGGAGACGCTGTAGGGGATGTGGATGGGTCAAGGGTGTGAGTGGCTTAGTATGGTGTGGGTATCGGAGAAACTTATGGGTCTGTAGGGGCAGGGAAGGGGTAGGTAGATGGGGTTGGAGGGGTGGACGGGGTAGAGAGAGAGAGAGAGAGAGAGAGAGAGAGAGAGAGAGAGAGAGAGAGAGAGAGAGAGAGAGAGCAGTGCTAGCGGTACCTACGTTGTGTATTGATCTCTCCCGCGCTCTGTGATCCTTGTCAGAGCCCCCTCCCTCTGCCTCTCTCTCTCTCTCTCTCTCTCTCTCTCTCTCTCTCTCTCTCTCTCTCTCTCTCTCTCTCTCTCTCTGTCTCTGTGTGTGTGTGTGTGTGTGTGTGTGTGTGTGTGTGTGTGTGTGTGTGTGTGTATCTATACTAGTCTGTCTATCTCTGTATGTATCTATCTATCTATTTTTTCGTTTATCTTTGTGTCTGTGTATTTGTTCATCTATCTATGTAGTATTCTATTCATATATTTACATTTTATCGAAGTAATCGTTTCAAATTTATATTCCTGGCTGTCTTTTCTTTGAACATCCCTTCTCTCCCTCTCTCTCTTTCTTTCTCTCAGCCAGCCTGCTCCCAGCTTGCATCCACCGAGTCCAATTGCTTCCAAGTTTTCTCGTAAGTCGGTGAAAAATCAAGAGAGTCAGAAGAGGGTGTACGAACAACTGAGCCTCACAGTTGCAACACCAATTTTAATTTTGACAATTTTGATATTCACAAGCGTTTTACCTGAGCTACCCTTCCCCTCTTACGTATTTGAATAATATGGAAATTTCTAGTCGCATGTGACCTCGCGAGAGAGAGAGAGAGAGAGAGAGAGAGAGAGAGAGAGAGAGAGAGAGAGAGAGAGAGAGAGAGAGAGAGAGAGAGAGAGAGAGAGAGAGAGAGAGAGAGAGAGAGAGAGAGAGAGAATGTTTGCATACCCTGAAAGAAAAATAGCTGCAGTGAACCAGTGAATTTTAACAACGACTGAGGACACATTGGGTGTAGGTGGGCGTGTTGACTCATTACGTGCAGGTGACAGGTGCTGCTTTGTTTTCACCTGGCTTGCGCTGGCTGGGCAGTGCAGGTATAGATGGGAAGGCGTTCTTACTCCCTGTGTGTGTGTGTGTGTGTGTGTGTGTGTGTGTGTGTGTGTGTAGGAAGTGTGCTGGTTTGTTTATAGTCTACTATAATCACGTTGTCATGATTAAGACGGTTGTATCGAGACGGATAGAGAATGAGTTCAAAAATTGTTATCTCGTTGTGGAGTAGTGAGTGCGTTGGTGCTGCGCGAGCGTGGAGAGCCAATAGTTACGAAATCAATCATGACTCGTGAAACCCAAGTCCTTTGTTTCAGTTGTAACGCTCTGCTTCTGACTCTCTCTTTGTACATTTTATTTGTAGACAAAGAGCATATGGAATTATTCTTGATATTTGTGAACTGGCCAGCGTGGCCCAGTTTTCCCGCAAATCCTTGCGCGTCGCGCGTTGGTGTTCAGTTGATTTTTGCAGCTGCTGTACACTTTAAGCGAAAACGTTTCTAATGCCAATTTTACCTACTGCCGGTGTTCTGTCCGGGTTAATCCTCTTATGTGTGGCGGCAGGGCGGCAGGACGCAGCGAGGTGAGGCGGTGCGGCGCTAGTGGTGGCGAGGAGGACCGAAGGGGTTATGATTGTGACAGGATGAGGTCATGGCGACTGGTGAGAAAAGTGCCATCACAGGAGATTGTCGTGCTCGGGGAAAGGTGATGGATCTTCCGTGCGAAGGGCGGAGCAGCAGCAATGAGCAAACTTTTCCTTCTTTTTAACAAAGTAATGTTGAGGGAAGGAAGACATGCCAGGTGGCAGGAAGAAGCATCACTGTTGCCAACACTATGTATACATTCGACATTTCAAAAATATATTTGTTCTAATGTGTGAGGCAAAAAATATGTTCACTGACATAAATCATAATATCTATGAATATTTCTAAAGAGAATTTGATCCAGTTTACTTTTTGTACTCCATTTCGAAGTCGCTCTTACGCAAAGCCATACATATCCCAAACCATTTTACCTCCATATTAAAAATCAC
Organism: Portunus trituberculatus; assembly: GCF_017591435.1. Taxonomy (NCBI): domain Eukaryota; kingdom Metazoa; phylum Arthropoda; class Malacostraca; order Decapoda; family Portunidae; genus Portunus; species Portunus trituberculatus. The sequence continues at coordinate 12,622,027 of NC_059268.1, read as the reverse complement.
TGGAACAGTGAATGTTATATTCTCATGTATTTCAGCGAGCACATTCATGCGGATCATTTTTAAATACCTATATGAAAACAGTTTTCAATTCATTTTGAGAGATTTTTTTCCTGCCATCACCGCCACTATCTGGATTGAGGCAAGTCGCAGGTGAGGCTCCCGGCGGGCCGATGCAGCCCGCGGGGGCCTCATCGCCCCGGGTTACGAGCCCCTGGGGTGAGAGAGAGAGAGAGAGAGAGAGAGACGTTAGGTTCACATATGCCAGGGCAACACTCGCGCACCAGGCCCCTCTGAGTTGACATCAGCGAGGCCATAAGCAGGGTAAGACTCGGTAAGCAGCTCTCAGATATCCCGTGCTCTTGTCTTCCTTTTGATTCTTCCAATGATTGAGAGAGAGAGAGAAAGAGAGGGAGAGAGAGAGAGAGAGAGAGAGAGAGAGAGAGAGAGAGAGAGAGAGAGAGAGAGAGAGTCAATTTGATAAAGTATCGTTGTTTGTTCTCCTTTTCTTGAATCTCTAGTTTCATCCCGCGTGATCTGCCCTCCAGGTGTCAGTCACGTCTTCTAATTAATCAGATGAAGGTAGATATTGTCCTCTTTTATTGATTCCAAGTCTTCAGTTCCTTTCCTACCTTTTCATCCACTCTTCTAAGTAACTGAATCTCTCTCTCTCTCTCTCTCTCTCTCTCTCTCTCTCTCTCTCTCTCTCTCTCTCTCTCTCTCTCTCTCTCTCTCTCTCTCTCTCTCTCTCTCTCTCTCTCTCTCTCTCTCTCTCTCTCTCTCTCTCTCTCTCTCTCTCTCTCTCTCTCTCTCTCTCTCTCTCTCTCTCTCTCTCTCCTCACAAATGTCCACTGGGATGTCTCGAGACTGGAGAATTGGACAGGAGAGTTGAGAAGTCGGAGAAACCACAGTGAATAAGGAAATAAACGTTCTGGATTTTGACTGAGAGAAAAGAGAAAACATTTACATATCTTAACAAGTAACTCTTTTAACAGGTCATACTGGGGATAGAATTGTATAGCTACATATTTGAAGTCTTAAAGCGGAGAAGAAAGATTGTATGAAGAGTATGTATGTGTGTTGCGTGTTACATCCCCACCCACCATCTACTTACTATTGCTCACATCACCACCATCACCTTCATCATTACCTACCATCCCCTTGTCACCATATCACGTCACCACCCATCACCCACATTATCAGCCACCCTTTCCACCACTATCACTATCAGCCATCATCCTCATCACTAACCATCACCCTCACCACTAAGCACCACCCCACATCACCACCATCACCATCCATCACCTACATCATCACACATCGCCGTCCTCTGAGCAAGATAAGGCTCTGTGGATTAACAAAGTGTCGGGTGGAACCTAGTAAAGTGTTATTTAGTGCACCAAAGCAGCGAAACGACGTGTTTTCTGCTTGGTTTGCTGCCACGGTGCTTCTTTCTGTGATATCTTTTAAGTATAAAATGTTCTGGTTTTGATATATTATGGTTCTTATTGTCAGGTATCTGTGACCGTATTCTGAAACACTTTTGCGCCGTATCTCCATAATATAAAGAGGCTCTAGTTGATACTATGATGGTTTTTAATGGTATTTGTACGGTTCAAGTGACAGATTAACATAAATTCTATTCTATCAACAAGGGAAACTGATGTGAAACCCTGGTAATCATCTCTGTGGCCTTTGAAAACAGTCGCTGTGAGGGAATGAAGGGTTCCTGTGTGCGGACCCTGTACTATATTTGATTTTAAGAACATAAGAACATAGAAAAATGAGGGAAGCTGCAAGGGGCTCTCAGGCCTGCACATGGCAGTCACTGTACGAGTAAAGCTACCTGATTCCATTTATCATCCCCATCCATAAATTTATCTATGTCTAAATTAAGTGACATATGTAAAGCAAAGATTGTACGGTTGTGTGTCTTGGTGAGGTGTTTAAATTTTGTATTATTGAGCACCACCGGCTTTCCTTACTCGCACTAAATTTCTACGTCTATCAACATTCAACGCACACCACGTTATAATACCGACAGAAATTACCACCATCTTCCCTCAAGAAAGCAATGATAGTTTGAGACATTTTCTTTCTATTGTTTATATTGCAGGCAACAGTGGAAATAGTAACAGTTTTAAATTTAATAATGTGAGCAACTTTGTGGAGTGTAATCTAGCACCTCTATCCACCACCACTACCACCATCAAGTCAGCCGGGTTGCCATTTATCACGATCCCGATGCGTTGCCCCGTGTGTGGGAGTCGTCCCCTGATCCACCAACATAAATTTTAGCCCCAGTACGTCGGAGCGCAACTCGGACACCAGACTGGTTTGTGAAGAAAGATGATGTGCTCTCCCAGCTGGACATTTACCAGATGACACTCAGGGCTGTTTTCTTTTCAGACCAGCTGTGGCCTTTTTTGCATCGTTCAGACTCTCACGTGTGTTTGTGATGGTGGTTGTTACGAAAATTTATTACTCGTTTACAATAAAGTGGTTATGTACAGTTCTTATAGATTTCTTGGTTTAATTGTTTTTCATATACGTATGTGTGAGAGTATGACTTGATGACGAAAAATAAATTGATACATAGGGACCACTTAAAAATGTCACTCCTAAATCAAGATACAGGAGGAAAACTAAGAGTGTCTTCCAGGATAGTTTATTCATACTCGTAATGTCCAGCAAGTTTCATGTCTATAAGTATCATAAGAATCAATGTATAGACCAATTACCTGCTTCACTTCAACAGCTCCACGATAGCAAAAGAAAAGCAGACATTTGAATGGCTGAGATATTTATATGATTTCGTTTTTGTCTTTCTGAAACACTCCATATAGCACAACAATATTTCCCTCAATAACTATCCGTGGGTATATGTAGTGATACAAACTGATGGAATACAGCATAATATGAAACCTCGATATTGCTTTAGCCGCATTATTTATTCCTTCATATATGCATCCGTATGTAATTTATGAGACGTGCTGTCAAATATCGGTTAGCTGGAGGCTCTAATTAAGTTTAATATGTTAGAAAAATATATATGAGAGCATTGTCATTGAGTGTCATAATGCTATGCTACTGTGACTAACAACAACAACAACAGAACCACATAGGCAACGGTCGTGTTGAGGTGGACATTCCTGGCGTCTCTCGAAGCCTGGTGCGCGCTTGTCCCATCGCTGCCACCATTTGTTATCACGCCACAGATGATAGCCTGTCACCCATTGCTTAGTGATGCGCTCTGCCGTTGTGTCGCCCCTCCGCTTTCGCTCCACCACATCCACATGCTTTTGATCCAATGTTTACTTCTTGGTGCTGTTTAAGAACTTGACAGGTCTTTATTGTTTTTTTCTTATTGTTATTGTTTTTCTTTAGTTTATATTTGAAGATTTGCTTTCGTTTATTGTTGTTTTTTTATTAGTGTTCGTTTATATGTCATTCTTCTTCCTTTTATCATTGTTTTCTATTTTTTTCCTTAATTTCTTTCTTAATTTTTCTTTCTTCTAGATTTTGTTCTTGTTCTGTTTATCCTTGTTATCTCTCTCTCTCTCTCTCTCTCTCTCTCTCTCTCTCTCTCTCTCTCTCTCTCTCTCTCTCTCTCTCTCTCTCTCTCTCTCTCTCTCTCTCTCTCTCTCTCTCTCTCTCTCTCTCTCTCTCTCTCTCTCTCTCTCTCTCTCTCTCTCTCTCTCTCTCTCTCTCTCTCTCTCTCTCTCTCATCTATTTTTACTGGCATTGAATATAAGGATATTCTCAACAACTTCTCAGAAATGGATAACGTTCATTATTCATCTTTTTAAATCAAGAATGTTGTCAGTCCCACTAAAGGGTGAAGACGTCTTGCCTCTTAATAGAAAAGAGCAGAACTTGTTGAGAGGGAAGAGAGGAGAACACGGAATCATAGGCAATGTAAAAGGAGAAGGAGGAGGAAGACGAGAAGGGAAGGATAATAATAAATAAGGGATTACAGGAGATGGAGGACTGGGAAAGAGACCCTAACGAAGGAAAGATGATAAACAAGGGAATATACGAGAGGTAAGAGAAAGATGACGATAATACGTAAACCGGAGGAGGAGTAAAGGAGGACGAGAAACAAGAGAATAGAGGAGAGGGACGAAGATGAAGAAGCATATAGGAAAGAAATACGGGAACATGAATAGTAGGAGGACGAGAAACAGAGGAATATATGAGGAGGACGTGGATAAGAACGCAGTAGAGGAAAATAGAACGAGACACGAGAGAAAAGAGAAGAACAATGAAGACGATGAAGAGGAAACAGAAAAAAAAGGAATAGGGGAACACGATAAAAGGATAAGAAACAAAGGAATGATACGAGAAGGACGAGGGTAAAAACGCAATAGAGGAGAAGAAAGTGAGAGACGAACAAATGTAAAACCATCACGAAAAAGAAGACGAACAGGAAAAGCATGACGAAGGATAAGAAACAAAGGAATAAACGAATAAAGAAGAACGAGAAAGAGAAAACCATAGGAGGAGGGGAACGGGTGGACTGAGGGGAAGGGATGAGGGGATGAGGATGAATGATAAATCGCACAGCCTTCTCATGATTCCCTCGTTAGGAGGCAAACACCTGCACACTAATAATTTGGCTCGCAGTGGTAATAAATATTGCTTACCGCTGGGCTGACGGGCCGCCGCTACTGGGCTGGGAGGTCGAGGGAGTGGAGGTAGCGAGGGAGAGAGAACAAGGGTGGTAAGGAAGGAGGAACACAGGGACTGGTAGGGTAAAGCCGTCCCTGGCGTGGGGGATGATATGTGATAGGACACAAGATAGGAAAGGAAAGACGAGAGAGATGAAAGTACGAAATGGAATGGCACGATATAGGGAAAAGGGAAGACTTCTGAAAGGAAAAGGGGTCGATAAGAACTAGGCAGCGAGGGTGGATGATAGTGATAGGACAGAATGTAGGCATGGAGAGATGCCAGATGAAAGTACGGAAGGGGAGCACATAATAAAGGGAAAAGGGAAGACTTCTGAAGGGAAAGAGCCGTTACCGGGCCTGGGAATGAGAGGTAATGGGACAGGAGATAGGAAAGAAGAAAAATGGAATGAAAGTAGAGGATTGGATGGAAAACTGTATGGGAAAGGAAGGTTTCTGAAGGGAAAGAGAGCTAAGAAAGAAAATAGGATGATGATACTTGATAGGAGAGACTAGGAAACGAGACAAAGGAGATGGGGGTAAGGAATTCAATGGAAAAAGACGTAGGTAAAAGGGAAGGGTTGTATAAGACGATGAGAACTAAAAGAAGGAAGAAAAAGTTACACAAAGGAAAGGGTAAGACATGAATTGAAGATGAAGGAAAATAGGACAGAGAAATGAGAATGAGAAAGGATGAGATAAGGAAGACAAGAGGATACGAGAATGGAGGAGGAGCGAGAGGAGAATATGTCCTCAAAGAAAACAATGGGAATAGAAAAATGAGGTTCTATCAGTAAGAAATGCGGAAAAGAAGAAAAGAGGAGAATAATATAGCTACGAAATTGGAGAAAAGGGAGAATGAAGATTAAAATGGAACTGGAAGAAGGAAATAAGACAGTATTGTTGAGAATGGAAGAGAGAGAGAGAGAGAGAGAGAGAGAGAGAGAGAGAGAGAGAGAGAGAAAGAGAAAGTTAGAGCCCTCCATTACACACGAAAGAGAGAAGTAAGCTTGACAGACAGACAGACAGACAGACAAACGGACGAACAGACAGGTAGACAGCTAGACAGGTTGCTTTCAGTTATGCGAGATTTCCTTTCATGACTCGCGAAAGGTGAAAGCAACAGCAGCAGGAATCTTGGAATACATGACCACTTGCGTCAGATAACTAGTCATTTCCTTTCCCATTGTATTTTCAACGTTGTTTTTCTCCTCAGTTTCTTTTTTTTTTTTTTCATGTACATTTCAAGACAGCAAAACTCAACAAGGCGTCGTTTCATAGATGACTGCACTCCACTGCTTCTCCTTTTCCTTCCTCTCTCTCTCTCTCTCTCTCTCTCTCTCTCTCTCTCTCTCTCTCTCTCTCTCTCTCTCTCTCTCTCTCTCTCTCTCTCTCTCTCTCTCTCTCTCTCTCTCTCTCTCTCTCTCTCTCTCTCTCTCTCTCTCTCTCTCTCTCTCTCTCTCTCTCTCTCTCTCTCTCTCTCTCTCTCTCTCTCTCTCTCTCTCTCTCAGTCTCTCTCTCTCTCTCTCTCTCTCTCTCTCTCACTCACCCTCACACGCTTACACTTCACACTTTTCATTCCCCCGCTTCTGCATCACTGTTTTCCCTCCCGCCCACCTTTTATCTTCCCATGCGGTGCTTCTTCCCCCTCCACCCTTCCGAGGAGCGCTCTCTGGATCACCTGCTTCGCTCCCTCGCACTCCTCCCACGCTCCACACAAAGAGAGAGAGAGAGAGAGAGAGAGAGAGAGAGAGAGAGAGAGAGAGAGAGAGAGAGAGAGAGAGAGAGGGAGAGGGAGAGGGGAGGGTGTCCAAGCATCAGGAAAAGCAGGGAAAAGCAGGAAGGGCGACCGACTTTGATTATGGACAGGGAAGGGAGAGAAAATTAATATCAGGGAGAGAGAGAGAGAGAGAGAGAGAGAGAGAGAGAGAGAGAGAGAGAGAGAGAGAGAGAGAGAGAGAGAGAGAGAGAGAGAGAGAGAGAGAGAGAGAGGAGAGAGAGAGAGAGAAGGGAGAGGAGAGAATGAAGGTGGCAAAGGACGGAAAGAGAAAGGTTCGTAGATAAAGGAGTGGGAGGCGGAAGGATGATTTCTCACCTTCCGAGCCAGTGAACCGCGATACGGGAGCGAGCGAGAGAGAGAGAGAGAGAGAGGAGAAGCGAGAGGGAGAGAAAGAGCTCCTGACCCTTTGCCCGCGTTGCGAATGTGTCAAGTGGAAACAAACGAAGATGGCGTCGATTCTTTTTGCCTTGACTTGCCTCCTCGTACTCACTGGCACGGACCTCGACAAGACTCCAGCGCCCTAGCCACCCCGGACGAGCAGGGAAGGCGCGTGGTTCAGCTTCCTGGCAACCCAAGTGGCGGTGGAGGCGAGGCGGCGGCGGTGGAGACGGCGGTGGTGGTGGTACTAGTGGCATGTTGAAGGGAAATTATTACACGGCGAAAAATGGTGATGCCGCGAAAGGGAGGGAAACTTTTTAAAACTTGTAACACCAGTGTGGCAGCGGAAGCGAGATAGCGGGGCGCCTCCTTCTACGTACGTACGAACGAAGCGCAGCGGATAAATTTTCATATATCACACGATACCCCCCCAATTCACGAGTAATGCGGAAAGAAAATGCCACAGGGAGAGCAGGAACGTCGATGTGGTGGTGGTGGTGGTGGTGGTGGTGGTGGTGGTGGTGGTGGTGGTGGGCAAATTGTTCGCGTGTAAGGCAAGAGGGAGGCGGCAGGTGTAGTGGTGGTCAAATAGAGGCTTTGTGTGTTTAGATGATTGTAGGGCCATCTATGTTCAGCTACGCGATATTGTACTGTGCAATGAGTGTATGTGTTCTCTCTCTCTCTCTCTCTCTCTCTCTCTCTCTCTCTCTCTCTCTGGAATAAAATTAGAAAGGAAAAACAAAGATCTAGGTATTAGTCATGAAAAAATTAGAATTCCCCGGCAACACATCGGGGAAGTAAACACGCGAGGCAGAATGCATACACTGTGTTTTGCTGGTAAAGAATTTTCTCTGGGAAAAAAAAAAAAAAAAAAGGAGTGGAGTATTTCTTGTAAACATCCTTATTAGAACGCAGCTAGGATACGTTATTCATAGTTTGAATCAAGATGCTCTGCTGACGATGTTGTGAAGAATATCCAAGAATCTCAACCTTCAATCTGGCGAGGGAAAAATCGAAGAGAGATCTGAAGTTACACACACGATTCCCCTTTCAGGGAACAGCACCTTCCGGAAGAGCCTCAGACTACAACAACACCGTAAAATTGTTAAAATGTTTGCGAATACCGAGGCGGCAGGCAGGCAAACAAGTTGTATTCATTTGATCTCACTTCCTCGGCTAGAAGTAACGGCGTGATACTCAGATCCCGACAGATACGACTCGATTCTGCCAAGTATTTCTTTACCCGGAATATCGTTAGGAAGGGGGCGCATGCTTTTGGCTCCGGTCGTCCCTCGGAACAACAAACTCGTTAACAAAAATGTGGCCCACACCTTGAATTGGGCGCCTGTTTAACGTGACGTGCCGGTGGTGAGATCTAGTGTTAATTCTACCATCAAGATTCTTCAGTCTGACGATATTGTTTAGAAGGGGAAAGGCTTGTATTCATTTGCAATTTCCTTGCGTGTTGTATTTCTATTCTCTCTCTCTCTCTCTCTCTCTCTCTCTCTCTCTCTCTCTCTCTCTCTCTCTCTCTCTCTCTCTCTCTCTCTCTCTCTCTCTCTCTCTCTCTCTCTCTCTCTCTCTCTCTCTCTCTCTCTCTCTCTCTCTCTCTCTCTCTCTCTCTCTCTCTCTCTCTCTCTCTCTCTCTCTCTCTCGATGTCAATAGGTGAGAGAGAGATAGTGTGACAGGTTTACAGCTTCCGATCTTCCGATATATCTCGACTCACACCTCATTAATTTTTATTCGTAGCCGCTCAATGGAAAAACTAAAAGTCCCTTACTCGGTGAAACCACGGCGGCACCTTTTACCGGTGACCATGACTCGGTCACGACGACGACGAGGAGGAAAAAGACGGTGATGGCGATGGTGGTGGTAGAGATAGTGTTGGTGATTTATTTATTGAGATTCACGAAGAAAATAATGATAATGATAATATTACACGACTGCTACTAATAGTTATAGCGGTAATACTTATAATACAGACGGTAATGATAGTAGTAATGGTTACAACAGCAGTGATAATGACCAATCTGAAAACCAGCGAGGGCTTCATCCCGGCCTGGTGGCGTCTCTTATCACTGGATGGCCGAGGCGCCTGAGTGGGCGGCTGAGAGGCCTCAGAGGCGCGTCCCTTGTCGCTGCCTCGTCATTACCGCTTAGATTTATTTGACATTTTTTGCTGCTTACGTCCACAGCGACCAGAAGGCGCCCGCGCAGGTGTGGCGCTCTAGCTCTAAGTTAAATTCATGAACCTCTTTTCCTTTATCTCCGTCAAGAATGTCATAAAAGGAGGAATGGCTGTAGTAGTACTATAGAGAGAAGGAAAGTGTGTGTGTAAGGGCATTTTAACACTGCACCATCTTTGTCTCCCGTGATCGTTTGGTGCTTGCTGGGCGTTGAAATGTGTGTTACCGACGAAACGAGGTGGTTGAAGCGGCGGGGTGCCGCACCGCCCGCCCCGCCTGGAGGAGGCAGGCCACCCCATCACGCGCCTCCTAAGTCACTTCACTCCGGGTCATTTAGTCTCCCAAAGCGGCATTTGACTGCGGGGTCGTCATCATTCTCCACAGGCCCTCTCCTAGGTCATGCTACCCTTGTACGAGGCGCCACGGCCTGCTGCAGAGCGCTGGGTAGTCTTGCCCTGCTTGGCTGGTTGAGGGTTGGAGCCTCGCCGCTGTTTGGGTCGAAGGACCTTGTAGTTTACGGACCATAATGCTGAGCTGAATGAAGACCCGCCCCGCGTCATCTTTACGAGATCTGACGCCGTGTAGCCTCAGCAGCCAGGCTCGCTTTGCACCTGCTGATGCCTCGGCACTCACACCTAAGGAGCAGTGCCACACATTATCTCAGATGAAAATTTCGAACTTTTACATCTTTCCGATAAAACCCCTCCTGCTATTGCCCACCACATGGCCTCTCAACATGGCAGGACCTGACCACACCGGCATACAAAGGAGGCTGGCCGGAGTGTTTTCTTTGATCATGCTGTCATGTGGTCTTCAACCTCCTGAATTCTCAAGAACTTCTCGTCTTCATTCTCGTCATCGTCCATGTCTCCTTCCTCCTCGTCCTCTTCATCCATCTGCTCGTTTGCATCACTAGCATGAATTTCCTCAGACTGTTGATGTAAAAAACGGGAGAAAGGCAAGACATGTACAAGAACTTGGTGTGTGTGTGTGTGTGTGTATGTGTGTAATAATAATGATAATAATAAAAATAATAATAATAATAATAATAATATACGGTTTATTAATTTGGCAATGTAAAAAATTACACTGAAAATGTACAGGGTGTGTGTGTGTGTGTGTGTGTGTGTGTGTGTGTGTGTGTGTGTGTGTGTGTGTGTGTGTGTGTGTGTGTACGTGAGCGCGTGTCGAAGAGACGAAGGAGAGAAATGGATGAAAAGGAAGCAATACATTTCCTTCCACTGTTGACAACTTGTTACCGAGACCTCTTTTCAAACCTCTCTCCCTCCTGCCAACTCCCATCTCTCCTCTGCCTCTCCTTTGCCACCCCGTCACCACCTATCCCTCCCCCCGTCCATCTCTCCTCGCTTCCTCATCCCCCTCTCACGCTTCCTGGAATTTCCCTCTCTCTCTCTCTCTCTCTCTCTCTCTCTCTCTCTCTCTCTCTCTCTCTCTCTCTCTCTCTCTCTCTCTCCTGGATTTCTGGATGTACAAGATTCTAGCGTTCCAGGAAAAAATTATTATTTAACGTCGGAAATATTAATGTTGGTTTTCCCGTATTGGATTTCTCTGGGTAGAATTTGTATTGTTGAGTTGCGTTGTGTTGCGCTGCATTGTGATGTGTTATACTGTGTTGTGTTGTGTTGTGTTCTCTGTTCCCATGAAGTTGTTAGAGTGTATGTGTCTCTCTCTACGATTGCAAGGAATGAGTTTAGTTAGGTTAGGTTAGGTTAGGTTAGATTTAGGTTAGATCAGTTTGCTACTTAGGTTGAATTTGAATAGGTAAGTAAAAATATTCTATCACATCTCAGTCTTTCACAAAAATGTCAGAGGTCGTTGAACTTCACGTGACCTTGAGATTGGGAGATGGGACACACACACACACACACACACACTCTCTCTCTCTCTCTCTCTCTCTCTCTCTCTCTCTCTCTCTCTCTCTCTCTCTCTCTCTCTCTCTCTCTCTCTCTCTCTCTCTCTCTCTCTCTCTCTCTCATCCTTTAAACGAAAAAAAAAAATCTTCGTTAGTCGTGTTATGTCAGTGTTCAGTGCGTCGCCCCGGTTGCATATGAGAGTAGAGTGTTTTGTTTTTGCTACATCCCGCTACACATGTCCCGCTGCACGCACACGACCAGGAAATGTCACAATAATTACACCTTCACGTGCCGCCACTGGATCGATACGTATCACTGCCGATCTCAAAATAGCTTCTGAGGGTGAGGTGGTCACGGCATGGTTTGTGTGTGGGGGGATAACTGACTGCTATCACATTACAGAAAGTAAGATTAATTTGTGGCTATAGGTTAAGGTGTCCTCTCCATCTCGTCCAATGAAGCAGTCAGAATAGGTATCTCAAGTCATAAAACAAGGGATTAATCACCACAGGACAAACAAAACATGAGCGTCACCACACACCAAGACAAACACGACAGTCAACATACTCAAGAAGATTAACACGAAGGTCACCACACAAGAAACACGCACACACAAACACACGCAAACACGCAACACAAAGACGCAGAGTGGAGTAAAGAGAAACAAAACAACACACCGATAACCAGCTGAACCCCAACACAAACAAACAAGCGAACACACCCGCAACACGACATACAAACACACAGAAACACTAAGAAGAAGAACATACTACAACATCGTACCAAGACCTTTTGAATAGTATGAATGAAGTTACGCTCGTGTGTGTGTGTGTGTGTGTGTGTGTGTGTGTCCTGCTTTCTAGAGACAGGTGGCAGGCGTGACCTTGCTTGGGGCGGCAGGAGTGGCGGGAGGAAGGACCGGGACGTGGGTTAAAGGTGATCCCGGCACCCGAAATCCTAAAACAGATTGGGGGGGTTGGTTGACGCTAATAGTCCCCGCCGCAGCCATCAGAGCCGCGCACCACCTCGCTCAGCACCACGGCGTGACGAGAGAGAGAGAGAGAGAGAGAGAGAGAGAAAGGGGAGGGAGAAAGACTTAAAAAAAAGGGGGAGGGAGTGTGTGGGAACAGTTTAAAGGGGAAAGGAGGAACTGGTGCTCTGAAATACAAGAGAGTGAACTTAATATTCAGAGTGACTTGCCTGCTTTAATTTACGACGGTGCTCGACACTACGGTGCACCCTCGACTGGCTGCTTTTTGCCGAGGAGACACGAACCCCTTCAAAGATGATGAACGACCTTGAAGACCACCACCACCACCACCACCACCACCACGGTTCCTCTTCTCCCTTCCCTCACGACGATCGAAGTAACAACGAGAACAACAGCATTAAGACGTCCCCCTCCTCTCCACTCCACCACGCCATTCATGTCCATGCACGTGTGTGTGTGTGTGTGTGTGTGTGTGTGTGTGTGTGTGTGTGTGTGTGTGTGTGTGTGTGTTTATACCTTCAGTTCCACCTCAGCCGCAGCCCGCCCCCAGCGTTCGGTAGGTCAAAGAGTAGTGTGATGGCAGCGCTGTGTTGACGTTCTGCCGGTGGCTTGTGAATCACGAGTGACCCTCAGCGGGGGAACAAAACAAACAAGAAGAGAAGACACATTGTTAAAGGAGACAGGGCGAGAGATGGAAGGCTGGAAACAGTGACTCCTCCTCCTGGCCCTCTTCTTCTTCCTCCTCCTGGTCCTTCCTTCTTGCCCGTCCCTCCTGCCGTCGTGAAATCGTACTCTCTCTTATTAAATGTTCCGTGCCTGTTATTAGTGACGATGCAAGAGCTAAAACTGCTGCTCGGGGAATGAGATTGCGAGTAATTACCCAACAAAACTGCGCGGAGCTACGGAAGATGAGGCAAAGGATGTGTATACTTAAAACCTAATCGCGTGAGAGATAGAACCAGAAAAGTGTGTCAGATGTACAAGTAATATACGCACTTATTCTGTTCCACCCTGAGCAACAATCTACGTGTACAAAATGTGAATGAAAGAAGTAAAGTGCGAGAAAAAAAATTAAAAAGCAATCATTACTAGATTTATTGTCCCTTTCTGTTTGTGAAGAGCTGCAGTGTTTAATCTAAAGTAGAGATGCTGGATAGTAAAGGTGAAGAAGACGCTTAGATCACATTGCACCTTGAGTCTTCGCGTATTGAGGCCAAGCGCGTGCGTGTCTGTCTGTCTGCCACCAGCACCACCATGAGTCGTCCACCATTCATGTCTCCGGTACCACCACCACCACCACTACCAGCAGCACAACTTCGCGGGGTTTGTCTTACGCTTCAGACCGGCCGTGATTTAACGCTAGTAATCGACATATCACCTTGAACGAGGCGGCTACTGCCCTCTCACCAAACCTACGCACAGGCACGTGGCGCGAAGAGGAGGGAGGGAGGGCGGGCCGCAGGGAGGGAAGGAAGAGGGAGAGCGGAGGAGAGGGGGAGTGAGAGGAGACCGGAATCACCAGTTCAACTTGAAGAGTATGGGGCGTCCCTCGTGATCACGTTTGTTGGCTCTTTATTTGGTGCTAGGAAACTGCGGCCAGCGAGCGGAGGGAGGTTGTCTCCTGACGCTGGCCTATCCGCACATACATACATTCATAAATTCATCTATCCATTCATCCGTTCATTTATCCGTTCATTTATCCATCCGTCCATCCATTGGTCTTCTTTTCAATTCTTCAATCCATCCCTCCATTCACCTATTCATCCATTCATGCATTTATCCACTCTTTTCATTCATCCATTCATCTCAAGGTCAGTGTAGAGTTACTTGTGTGTGTGTGTGTGTGTGTGTGTGTGTGTGTGTGTGTGTGTGTGTGTGTGTGTGTGTGTGTGTGTTATGTACGTATGCCATAATACGCCCACAAACAATGTGAATTAAATACGAACACCACTTTGTCCACCCCTCATCCGTGTGTGTCAACAGATCGTCAGGCAAATTACACATATATATTTGTATTCAAAAGCGAGAGGTAAAAGAATCCTAGAAACAAATCTGATTTACATTTTATTGTGCTGCTGCTACACCCCCTTCCTTCCCTTCCTTCCCTTCCTCAGACCCTCCCTTCCCCTTGTTGCTGCCCTCCACCTCTCCACCTTACCACGAACAGCAGAAAAAGAAGATAAAATTAGTATTGATTGTGAGTTATATAAGTAAATTCTTTAAGTTTTCTTGCTAATGTCATGATGCAGTACTCCTTCTAAGGCTATCAACCATTAATCTTTATTCGTAGCTAAGGCCCGTATTCTGAAACTCTTTGCTCTCTCACCACGACTATCCTTAAAGGCCACAGAGATGATTAGCCGTATTTTCGAGAGTGTTTCTCTAGTTGATGCTATAAAAATCTTGTTAATCTTTCTCTAGAACCGTAAAAACACCTTCAAAAACTCGTGTAAATTTAAATAAACCTTTTGAAATAGAGGTGAAGCATAGAAGTGTTTGAGAATACGAACCTTATACAAATCATCTCTTCTTTGTGTTTAAGTTTACTCTAGCCATTATTGTGTGTTTCTGGGGTTCGTGGTACTAACCAAAGCGGCGCCACTAGCATCACTCTTATCGCTCCTGTTACTGTGAATTACCGAGCTGTGATTGAATATGAAGCGCGTGTGTTTGTTGAGTGTAGCGGCAGTGCTTTTGTGATAAGTCAGCTATTTTCCATGGTAATCCCTTAATGGTCTAATCTCCCCCATTGCTAATATGCTTGTTTCATTATTTATATTCTACAGCAAATGTGCCTCGATAACATTACTCTTCAGTTCCACTTCTCCCCCTCTTGTTGTGTCGATTTGTTACGCTTTTCCACGCGTGTTGTCCTTGGTCCTGTGTTTTCCATGTTAAGCTTCACCGATCGTCCCTGTTTTGTCTCAGTTTGTATAGTAATTTTATCAAGTGGTGGTGTTATCATTGCTTGCCTCGATTAGCCTCAGTTATCCTCATTGGAGAGAGAGAGAGAGAGAGAGAGAGAGAGAGAGAGAGAGAGAGAGAGAGAGATGGGGCGGTAAACAGAAAGAAAATAAAAAGACAGAACTCAGTAGATTGATATGAAAGACAGTTGAGAGAAAATAAACTTTGATAAACATTAGAGAAAAGAAGTCATAAGCCACCATTGCACACACACACACACACACACACACACACACACACACACACACACACACACACACACACACACACACACACACACACACACACACACACACACACACACACACACACACACACACACACACACTGCGCTGAGTTTTTCCCTTCCTCGGAATAATTATTTTCTTTCCTGCTCTGAATCTAAAAGTTTCCATTTTCATAACTCTTTTATTTATTTAGGTTGAGTTTCTTCTACCTGATATATTTTTTTTTCATTGGAGGAGTGACGAGCGGATATATTATTGATCTTATTGATGTATTGTCAGATTACGTGTTTTCTTTTGCTTTAGGTATTATGAAAATCATTTTAATTCAACTTGGAATTATATTCTCTTAACCTCTTCAGTACCATGACAGGTTTTCATATTTATTCTGCTTACAATTTGATGATTTTATACAGCTTTAGAAACTTATGAGGGACTAAAATAGTGAATACTTTGACTATTAATCTTCTGACCACCATAGACCCTTCCTAATGTAAGTAAAATCGTCTAATCACATCCAAAACTCATAATAAAAATGTGTCCCAGTAATGAAAGGGTTAAGCACTCGAGATCATTTCTAGTCACTTATTGAATACTGCGTCATATTTATTTACTGTATCCCGTCCAACACTTGAGGTTTAGAAATGTTTACAGTTCTGAATGAGTAATGGATATTTGTTCACTTAACGGTGTCATAGTCGAGTTTCTTTTGCTTAGACATATTATTTTCATGTTGGTTTATGATTTCACGTATTCATTTAGGTGAATTAATTTGAGTGAGAATCCATTTCCCTCCCTTGTCTCAGTAATGTTATCTTTTTTTTCTACTTTTCTGTTGTGTTCTTTGCGTGACAATCTTCGTTTTACCTTCCATTAGCTTTTTATTTGTCAATTCTACGAAAGTCTTCATTCGTGTTAGTGAAATTAGATGATGCAACAATATCATCCTTTCCTCTTTTCTGTTCATCACTTTATATTTCATTTCACTCTTATTTATTTTCATCCCTCCCTTGTTTCCTTTCTCTCACCCTCACGTCCTTCCTTCCTTCCTGCTCTCCTTTACCGTTCCCCTCCATCCTCTCACACACCCGTTCCCTCCTCCTCCCAGCCGCCCCTCTCACCTCCCGCACGGACCGCTATTGTCAATATGTGATTATAAAAGTTAATGTTGTGATTTTGCTCCGGTATTGCCTCGAAACTGTAAAATGTAATTGCTTTTTTTCGTTCTATTTGCGCATGCGTCGCCGTCCGCTCGTGATATTTTTCCCTTTCCTTTTTTCCCTCTCTTTGTACGTCCCTGAACAGCCTTCCATCCCCCCGCCACCCTCTCTCTCTCTCTCTCTCTCTCTCTCTCTCTCTCTCTCTCTCTCTCTCTGGCTCGGTTTTTTTTCGCTATTTTTTTTTTTTTCGCTTCGTCTGTCATTAAAAATATTAGTTGCATTTTAGTGGATGTGTTTTGTGTGTATACATCTCACAGTCCCTCCCTCCCTTCCTCTCTCTCTCTCTCTCTCTCTCTCTCTCTCTCTCTCTCCCTCTCTCTCCCTCTTCCTCCCTCTCATCCTTCCCCTCTCGCCCTGTATTCCTTCCCCTCTCTCTCCCTCTCTATGACAAAGGTAACAAAGCGAAGATATTCTGTAGCGGGGGAACATAGGGAGGGATAGGTAAAGTATAGAGAGGAGAGGGAATCACTGCCAGCCACTGAGAGAGAAGTCAAGAGGCAGACGACGAGGTAGAAGAGAGAAATGTGAGGTTATTCATAGTAAATAATCAAATATAATATAACAGAATACATTTTCCACTCCGTTTTAGACTTACCGTTGAATAAAAGATGTATTCAAGAGATGCTGTCGTTTCAGTGGTTCAGTGTTGAGAAGGTGAGGACGATCTGGATGGATAATTAGATATACAGGTACAGTTTCAGTTACTCACATCTCATTAACCTTCCTCATACTTTTAACATCAAGCTAACGCCACTTTACGGCAAGATTGAAGGAAATGGAAAGGTTAAAGAATGATAGTTAAATATTCACCTACGAAATAAACTGTCAGGTTCTTTTAAGCCTTTCCTAGTCTCTCAGAGTGGAAAATAAATAATGCATTTCAGATTTAGCCTCACTTCTTTCACCGAGCTTAAAAAGAAAGATAGAAAGAAAAGTTTTGTCAAAATAACTCATTGAATTTACGCGCTCAGGTAAGTTAATAAGTAAGGAAGGGTGTCACATATTAAGTCTGTATTTTGTGTCCGTAAATCGCGTAGAAATTAATATAAGGACCAATGAAAGGATTAGTATTGAGAACTTCACAAATCAGGATGCGATAGACAGAGGCATAATTATCAGTTACAGACTTCTATTGTATTTCTGAAGCATTATGCGACACATGACACTACCACCACCACCACCACCACTCACCACTCACCGCTCACCAATCAGGACAGCTGCGCAGAATAAATCGTCCATTCCTTCCCTAATATTTCTTGCTGACTAAAAGCGGCGAACAGAAAATACAGGCAAGAACCAATGACTCTCCATCGACCGAACCAAAACACCTGGAAAAAAGGAAAAATTAAAAAAAAAAAGCGGAGAACGTAATATACGGACGATTGAACCAGTGCTGTCAGGGTTCCATGGCGTGGCGGCAGCACCACCACCACCACCACCGGGTCTGAAGTGCTGGGTGCTTGTTGGCCACCGGTGCTGCCTCCTCTACCCCCCCAGACCCCACCAAGCCATTATACCTCGCACCGGGAGAGGCAGGAACTAAACTCGGGTCGTTCACTGTTAGCTGTAATGTCCTGCGCCGTTCAGTGGAGGTCATCAGAACCCATTGAGGCAGAAGGGTGAGTGGTGGTGGTGGTGGTGCAGGTGGTGGTGGTAGTGGTGGAGGTGGTGGTACGTCCTTCACTCCGCCACTCTTTTCCCTAGTCAGAATCTCCCACACAGACGGAGGAAAATGTTATTAAAATTGTATGTATGTTTCTCTCTTGCTTCCTCTCTCTCTCTCTCTCTCTCTCTCTCTCTCTCTCTCTCTCTCTCTCTCTCTCTCTCTCTCTCTCTCTCTCTCTCTCTCTCTCTCTCTCTCTCTCTCTCTCTCTCTCTCTCAACGTTACTCATCAAGCGGGGCAAAAAAAAGTGTATCAGCCATCGCGAGATTTTGTAAACTTTGTATGTTCTGGTGCACAACATACGAATTTGTTGCAGCACACTGTATCGCGCAATTATTTTAATAGGATTCGTACCGAAAAAGTATAGCCATCACACACACACACACACACACACACACACACACACACACACACACACACACACACACACAAAACAATACTTCGTCGTTTCATTCATTTGTATAAATAAATAAACGAAGCTAAACGTTCGAAAGCGCGTAGGTTGAAAACAATAGTCTTTCCTTTGTGTTGAGTAAGCCTTTTAAAATCTGCAAAAAAAAAAGACAGGACTATTTAGATTTTGATTGATAAAAAAAAGACATGCACTCGTGTTCTGCTAACACTTTTGCTTCTAGATGTTGCCGTGGATAGAATGTCTCGATGTGTGGAGGCGTTGTGAGATTACACCGCGGGAAGGGAGAGGAAAGTGTGGGAGAAACGAGTGAGAACGGAGTGATGACTGTGAGTAGACGAGAGTGGTAGTGATGAGACCGGGAGAAATTTTGTAGTGAGAGTGGCTACATGGTGAAGCTGGGAGTGGCAGGCTAGACTCGGTGTGGCGGTGTGGTAGGACGGGGAGCAGCGGCGTCGTAGGTGTGCGCGGCTACCTGGTAGAGGGAGGCAGTGTGGAGGAGGCAGCATAAGTAAGGAGGTAGGGGCGACGGAGTTAGGAAAGGAAAGGGGAACAAAACTTGAGCTGAGGGATAATAATAGTTTGGGAAGAAGTTAATTTCTTTGCCCGCCTCACTGTCGTTTCTCTTCCCTTAGCGGCTGCGTGTTCTTTTCTCTCCTGACACGGGGAGCAGGTCGACACTAATTAAAATGGGTTGCGTGGAGCGATCATTGAGGCGGCGGACCATTGTTAGCATATTTTTACATGGAGCCTTTAAAAATAACTTAAACTATGCTGAGGGACGAGTCATATAAAGAACAAAATCAAGCCCAGTGGGAGGTGAGTAGCGTGTCTGTCTAGCTCCTCCCCTGTGGTGGTGTGTAGCGGCAGAAGTGTTGTCTGGAACACTCGTCACTTCTGTGGATCACAGAATGGGAACGTCTCAGGAATGGAGGAGCGTATACGGTGATAGAGTTCAGCTTTAATCCCATCGAAATTAAGTATTATTTGTTTCTCTACTGTGCACGACTCTTTTTTTTTCACGGTCGAAAAAAAAAACAGTTTTAGAGAACAGTGTTTGCTTGGAGTCATTTATTTGCAGTGGCTACCATCGCGACCAGTGGCTCGCCTTGACACCAACACAACACACTAATGGTCTCAGTGGATTTGTTAGCATAACAATTCTCGCCGGTGCGGACACCTTACAACATTGTTCCGGAACATCGACGCACTGCGGTCTTGGTGGCTTGTTCTTTTCCATACCTTCTCGATTCTTCATGAACACGGACGCCTATTCTTCTTCCTTAGAATATAGAACATTTTACCGAAATGTGATGGATAGTTTTCTTTTTCGCATCCATTATACGTAAATCAACAGGTGTTGCATTACTTGTTTTAGTCGCGAGAAGCATGTTGGCTCAATGTGGCGCTGCGGCTCTGTGGCTGAGGAGCAAAGGATTGGTTCACGTGGATGCGTCTTTGGTCTTCAATGTTCTAACGCACCACGACCCGCCAGAAGAGCGTCTCGTGTACTCAGACTGGCCACGCTTCACAGCTCGCAGCCATGGAAGCCTCAAACACGACATTTAAGCTCCAATGGTCGTGAATGCCGTGCACACCACTGCATGCATTGTATAGTTTACTGAGGGTGCATGACTGGGGCGGAATTGATGTCTCCGGATGTTCTTCAAAGGGAGAGTAGATGAGAGGGTTGGGGGGGTCGTGGTAGGGGTTCAACAGGTGGCGCTGCTCACCTGTGTGGAGCAGCGGACCACCTAATCAATGCTTGGCCGCCGTGCCATGATCAATACCTGTTGACTACCACTGTCTGACACTGTTATGTTTGTCTCCTTCCACCAGGCGGCTGTACGACACCCGGGAGGTGGCGGCGCCAGAACTACGCCCGCCACCCGCCGACCTCCTGCAGTCCAAGGTCAAGGAGCAGGAGACCACGGTGCTGGGAGGCGTTGGGGGAGTGAGGGAGGAGGATGAGAGGCGCGTGGCCATACGCATCAAGCTGTGTGGGGAGTGCGGTGCGCGCCATGTGGCGGGAACGTGCCCCTTCACCCGCCCCACGCACGTCCTGCCGGACTCCTGCCCGCCCCCCACCCCGCACACCCACGAACTCCCACAACAAAACGGCGTGATCGTGGCCCCGCCCCACAGGGAGTCTCCAGTGAACCTGTCTGGAGGCGGTGGAGGGGCGGGGCGGGAGGAGGAGAGAGAGACGGAGACTTGGCGTGACCCTCAGCGGCCTGGCTCTCCTACTTCGTACGCCCGCACCTCCCTTCCTCCCGGCCTGGCCCTGGAGCGGCGGGTGCTGCCACCCCCGAGTGACAACAACGTGGACAGCGACAATGACGTCGGTGTGGTGGGAGTGACGCAGATCCCCGGGCGGCAGGTGGAGGTGGTGGTGGCCCGCGCCGCCATCACCCGCTACACCCAGCTAGGTCCCGTGGTGGGCGTGCCCGTGCGGGAAAGGGACATCCCCGACGACTTCTGCATGGTGAACCTGTGGGAGGTGAGTACCGCCTCGCCAGATCAACCAGTCGCCACACACACACACACACACACACACACACACACACACACACACACACACACACACACACACACACACACACACACACACACACACACACACATACACATTGCCACTGTTTTCATTCTATGTAACATTTAAATTTACACGAATTAAGGTGAATGACTGGATTAGTATTTACTGTTAATAGATATGTTCTTGTTTTTCTTGCTGCCATTACTGGCGATGGTGGTGGTGGTGGTTTTGTTGATTATATATATATATATATATATATATATATATATATATATATATATATATATATATATATATATATATATATATATATATATATATATAAGAAAAATGTCGAAAGCTGAATCCTAAATCGTAGTTATGGTAAGATTATTGTGCTCGTCCTAACTTTAATTGTGACTTGGGTCAAGCGAGGCAGCTGGTCGGAGAGGCAGGGACGGCATTAACGTGTCTCTTAAGAAGCACCACGCTAAAAACATATAATCTTGCTGCAGCAACACAGGCTGCACCTTAAGTGCATCTGTGCCCTAACGACGCACCCGAGCCTTGATGTAGGAAAAAAGTAGATGGCTTGATAGACATCAAAGGCATCGCGGCATACCCGCTGTCTCGCGGGAAGATGGGAAGCAGCACACTGATGTAATAACATATTATAATCTCCAGTTGAGGGTCGCCCACCAGCCTTCTCCAGGCGAGGAAGTGTGCGGCGCAGAGTGGGGGAGAAAGGTCAAACACGCGGGACACGCCGGCCAGGAAATATTAATGCATACCGCGGGTTTCTGGGGCCGAGCGCCGGGAGAGGGGATCACGTGGCGGCGTAGGGAACTCCCAGGGATTTCTCTGCTCAGTTTTACTTTTACCTGAAATAATGGTCACTCATTCTCCAGCGTGAGGCATGAACCTGTCGCTGCACGCTACTGTTGCTGATGCTGCTGCTGTTGTTGCCGCTGGTGCTGCTCGGGAGCTCAAGTGGTGCTGTGTACACACTAATATGTTCAACTAAAATTTATAATATCCTGTAAAATCTGTAAAAATGTATGTGTTTTGATGCACAACACACTGCTCTCTCTCTCTCTCTCTCTCTCTCTCTCTCTCTCTCTCTCTCTCTCTCTCTCTCTCTCTCTCTCTCTCTAATAATAATAATAATAATAATAATAATAATAACAATAACTGTAATGATTACAGTAATAGTAGTAGTAGTAATAATAATAATAATAATAATAATAATAATAATAATAATAATAATAATAATAATGATAATAATAATAATAATAATAACAATAATAATAATACACCGTTATATTGAAGTCACCCTCGATAGATATAAAAACTGCAAATACCAATAATGACATATTAGCCAAACAAACCAAGATTCCTGGCAACATCAGAGTCACCTACGTCACACTCTCCCCTCCTTCCCTAGATGAATACTGCACCACTTCACCCCACGTACTAACAGAATAATATTGCTACACGTCGAATTTCTGCAGCAGTAGCCTGAAGATCCGAGGAAGTGTTATAAACAGTTTTGAGGAAGGGAGTGAGCACTGTACCTTGCTGTGTAAATAATTTGTTGTATTATGGCTGCCAGCTTACCTGCCTCTCCTCTCCCTCCCTTCGCCGCCTGCGCCAGCCTGACAACTCCCGGCGGCGGTGCGTCTCCGGAGATAGATGGGGAGAGAGAGAGAAAGAGAGATAGAGAGAAAGATATAGGGGAAGTCAGACATACAGTGAGAGAGAAATAAATCGAAACAGTGACTATCCTTTCATGCTATTCGACATTTTTTTTTTTTCCGTCCCCATCATCCAGTTGTCTTATATTCTACTTTTGATCAATCTGTGAATTTTACGAAGAAACATGACATTAATCTCTTGTACAATAACTTAACCTACAGTAACTTTACATAAACTGGCTTGTTCTGTTTTTGATAAAGCAATCCAACTGAACAATTAAGGTAACGCTGTCTGATGTTACCCTTATCTCACCTTACCTCATCTTATTTTACCTTACTTTACCTCACCTTGCCTTATCTTATCTTGCCTTACCTCACCTCACCTTACCTTACCTTACTTTATCATTCATTACTTTCCGTCCTTACCCTTCCTTTCCATTTTCTTCCATTCTTTTCTCTCTTTTATTTACTTTCCCTTCCCTTCCCTTCCTTTTTCTTGCCTTGCCTTGCCTTGCCTTCCCTTTCCTTCCCATCCCTTTCCTTCCCATCCCTTCCCTTCCCTAACTTTACCTTACCATACCTAACATTGCCTATGAAACTGAGCCAGCGACCCAGATAACAAAAGACTGACAACCACTGACCCTTCACCCAGCACTCGCCGCGGCCTGGTCTGTACCGAGAACACAGGCAAGGGAGGGGAGAGCTGAGGGACGCAAGGCTACCAACTTCTCTCAGTTCTTCCCTCCTGAAAAAAAAAAGAAAGTCGCTGAACCCTGTAACTCGACTCTCATCCCTCCGAGGTGCAGAAGAAGGGGAAAATAAAAGGTTGGAAAGGCAAGGGAGAGGGAGAAGGGTATCCACTCTGTACACAGCGCCTGCCTGCATCCCTGTCTGCTTCCCTCCCTTGTTTTCTTGATATTTTCTTGGTTTGCATCGTTTCAAATTGTTAGCTTCTCTATTGTGGTCTTGATGATGACTAAGTGTGATGATAAAATGAAGGACGCACTGAATAATAAGAATAAAGATGGAAAGAAGAATGATACCAAAAAGAAAAGAGGGAAAAGAATTTTTAAAACTTATCCTTTCTTGGCGCTGCGCTGTGGCATGCTAAGGAGAGACAAAAAAAAAAAAAAAAAAAGGCTGGAGGAAGAAAAGAAATGAAGGAAGGTTTCGATCTTCTCTTGTTTCCTTAGAGTGAAAAGTTTCTGGAGTTATGACTATCTGTTCTGAGTTCAGTAGGATATTACTGCCCTCAGCGATACCTGTGGAATTAAGACAGAACAAAAAGAATAATAAAGAAGAGATGAATAAGATAAAATAAAAAGCTTGCTCGTAATGGCGTTGTTGAAAATCAAATGGTAGAAAAGAGAGAGAGAGAGAGAGAGAGAGAGAGAGAGAGAGAATGGTTTTTACTTATGAATAATAATAATGATAATAATAATAATAATAATAATAATAATAATAATAATAATAATAATAATAATAATAATAATAATAATAGAAACTGCAACAATAACCACAGTAATTATCTCTGCGACAGAAGAAACACCACCTGTCTGTCTTCACGTCTGTCTGTCTGTCTGTCTGTTATCCATACTCGAGTTATTTTGCAGCCGCCATAACAAAATGAGCGCCACTTAATTACAAACGTATCATTATGTATATTATTATTTTTGTTATCCAGAAACAAGAGACGATACGAGGAATGTTAGGTATTAGGCAACTCTCTCTCTCTCTCTCTCTCTCTCTCTCTCTCTCTCTCTCTCTCTCTCTCTCTCTCTCTCTAATTGTATTCCAAAGTGGTTTTTTTACGTGTTTTTCTGTTTTGCTCTGTTTTTTCTCTCCTTTTTTTTTATTTTCCCTCCATCTTTCATTAGTGACTGAAGTGCATCTCCTTCATTACACGAGTAACAGGGCCCTTGTGGGGAATTACAATCTTTGACCTCGATCATTATACCCGTTTTCTTTCTGTCCAAACACATGGTTCTGCTCACTCACTCACTCACTCACTCGCTCACTCACTGCTTCATTTCACTTCACTAAATTTTCTCAATCATTCGTCAATCTATGTGCTCGCTCGTTCCGTCCATGTCACTAACTGCACATTACTCACTCACTCATGCAGTCTCACTCATGTATTCAGTCATTTAATGGTCTCAGTCATTCATAGCAAGTTACTCTCTCACTCTATCTCAGTCTCTCACTTTCTCACATTTATTTATTCATTCACTCACCTAACCATTCAGTCCTTCATATCAAGTTACCCTTTCACTCTATTTCATTCTCTCACTCACTTTCTTACTAATGCGTTCCTTCACCTCCTCATTCACTCACTTAATCACTCAGTTGCTCATATCAAGTTAATCTTTCGCTCTATCTCATTCTCACACTCACTTTTTAACATTAACTTACTCGTTCCTTACCTCACTTATTCATTCACATCACTCACTCCACATTAATTTCTCACATTCCACAAGTCTACACTCCGTCACTAACAAAGCAAGAATTTCCACCTCAGAGTTACACAAATCGAGAAGTCAATTATATTTCACATCACGAGTGGTAAAAAAAAAAAAAAATGGCGGTTTGCAGAAAATGATGAAGAATTCCTTAAAACAGTTAGCACTAATGGAATAAACACCGTGAATTAACAAAAGCCGCGGTGTTTCAACAAGGTGTATTGCAGGTTAATTAATTATCATTCTCACCTGAAACTGATTTATTTTATTCATTTATTAAAGTGTTATGTGGATTTTTCTTTTATTTTTTTTGTTTTTCCTTTTTCTTCCTCGTTACGTAATGGTACTTAGTTTGAGTGGTGAAAGAGTGTTAACGAAGGTAAAGGGTAGGTTAGACACTCTCTCTCTCTCTCTCTCTCTCTCTCTCTCTCTCTCTCTCTCTCTCTCTCTCTCTCTCTCTCTCGTTAAAACAATAAGAATAACTCTCATAAACAATATAACGTTATAAAACTACTACTACTACTACTACTACTACCACCACCACCACCACCACTTCCACTACCTTGTGTGTGTGCTCGTGTATGAGATAAAAAGAGAGAGTGTACGCGTGTGTGTGATACTGACAAGAAGACAAAAGCCTGCCAGAAGTCTTAACGAGGCCACAGGTGTGCGTCTGCCTGTGTGTCGCGGCGGCCTTACCTTTGCTGTTATCATTACGGCGAATCCTGCTTGTTGTTGTGCAGAGACACCGCTGATGAAAGACAGATGAGGTGTGGAGATGCGGTTCTAATGCGAAGTTGCTTATGTGAGATGCCGAGAGAGGGAGTAAGAGAGAAGGAGAGAGGGAGAGAGAGTAAAAGCATAAGAAAATAAGGAAGCTGCGAGAAACCATTAGGTCTACATGTGGCTGTCCCTTTATGAAACATCTATATGAAGAGAGAGAGAGAGAGAGAGAGAGAGAGTGAGTGTGTGTGTGTGTGTGTGTGTGTGTGTGTGTGTGTGTGTGTGTGTGTGTGTGTGTGTGTGCGTGTGTGCGTGTGTATGTAATCTACCTTTCTGAACCTGCAAACTAAAACTTACACAATCATTCACCTTGCCCGTATCTCTCTCCCTTCCTCTTTACAATCCCACATCTCTGTCTCTAAATCTAGTCAGTGTAATTTCCCCGCACAATAACCTGATAGGGGCCAAGAGATCTGATACTGCTTGTTCTTCCTAGACACTCCATGCTGTTCCTGCTGCTCTGACGGATACATATTTGCTCCCAATCTTTCCTATCCTAGTTCGAATCCCGACCACTATTCCTTTACCCTCCCTTGGTGTGTTCAATAAATGGGGGCCTGGTAAGGGAAGCTCCGGTGACCTGGATGTTGTCGATCTGGTTCCCTAGTGTAGGCCTGTCCTTCGTAGGCCTAAGAGATGAGACGAATTGGAGGGCCGGGCTGATGCGCCGCTTAGCATTGTGTTCCTCATCTTGCCTTATTCATATGTGTTGTTTTGTTGTTTTGTTTTCTTGGTGATGGTTGTTCTTTTTGTTTGCTTTCTTCTGTTTTTTTTTTATCTATCATTTGTTCTTTTTTATCTTTCTTGCTTCCATTCTTATTTTCTTTCTTTATTATTCTTTAGTATTTCTTTCTTTGTTGCCTTACTCCATTTCCATCCATTCTTCCCTCCTTCCTTTACTTTATACCTCCTTCTCCTCTTAGTCCTCCTCCTCCTCCTCCTCCTCCTCCTCCTCCTCCTCCTCCTCCTCCTCCTCCTCCTCCTCCTCCTCCTCCTCCTCCTTGATCTTATCCTCATCACCACTATTTGTATTGCTACTGTCGGTGCTGTTGTCATCGCCGTCATTGTCACCATCATCATCATCATTCTCAAAGCGCGTCTCTATTTCAGTAAGTGATGGCATTCTTCCCTTTCCTCCCTTCCCTTCCCTTCCCTCCCGTCGGTGTCTCCGTTGCGTCCCCCTTTTGTGTGTGTCGCGCCTCTAGAGTGACGTTACGCCCGGACACCCTACTCACTCTTGTCTACCTGTTAATGCCTTGGATGGACAGCTCTTGTGGCTCCGTGGATTATTTTTTTCTTCAACGTGCCAGTGGTGGGATGGTAAGCTAAGTACAGAAGATTCATAGGTTTGATGTAGGTGTCTGTTCTGTGGCGTTCTGGTATCTAGGTTTGTGTACCTCTAAACAGGCACTAGTGGAGGTTATTAGGGTTTTGCAATAGGATTCTAAATTCCTCTTGTGATTGGTTGAGGTGGGATGGTAAGCTAAGTACAGGAGATTCATAGGTTTGATGTAGGTGTGTGTTCTGAGGTGTTCTGGTATCTAGGTTTGTGTACCTCTAAACAGGCTCTAGTGGAGGTTATTAGGGTTTTGTAAAAGGGTTCTTAATTGTTCATGTGATTGGTTGAGATTTACTTTCTGTTTATTTATCTTTTCACAGGCTGTAGTTGAAGCTATTAGTGTTTTGCAAGGGTGTTTTTATAGTTACAGTGATTTGTTGGAGATTTTTCTTTGTTGACGTACTTTTAACAGACTGTAATTGAGCTTATTATAGTTTTGCAAAAGTGGTTTTCATGGTTCTAATAATTGGTAGTTACTTTTTGCCAGCAGTTCATTACACACTCATAATAACACACCTAATAATCTCTGCCTGTTCTGAAAGCGTTTAGGAATACGATCAACAGACTCATCCGTGCACGAGTAATGTTTCCTTTCGGTCAGCCTATATGATGCCACAGCAGGAGAAAGGTGCGTAGGTGTCAACATAGAAAAAGCTTAGGAACACAAGGATAGAGCTTGATGTGTGCTTCTGGTTACGAATGAAGGCGATGTGGGTGTTCTGTATCCTCCTCGTCCTCTCCTCTTACGTACTTAGCAACGGTAGACTTAACACGAAGAATGGAAGAAAAATAGACCGACACACATAAGTATTGAACGTGGAAACACAAAAAGTACGTACCTTCAGTCCCCAGTGAGTGGTTTTGGTTGTTTGGCTGTGTTCGCTCCCGGCGCTCTTCCCTCGACTGTTCGGCCACCACCAGGGACTTGCTGGCAATAACACGCTGAGGAGGACTCTGGCTTGAGGCCGATGGAAGCCCTCTCAAGATGGGTCTAATGGAACTATCCGCGGTTGAAGACAATGGCTGGTGTAACAATCGCTGGAGGTCGACTGATGAAACCACGTTATTGTTGACCAACAGACTATTAATCATCACTTGTTTACCGCTCAACTTTGGCGTAAACCCGTGTTGTCTGCTGGTCCTTGGTGGCGCTGGTCATCGAGGTGTTATCCTGTTGTTGTCGCTTGAGTGGTTGAGTGGAGTTGAGTTGTTGGTCTGGAGTGTTGCCTCTGGAGTGTCCCTTCCCCATATCTAGCTCTTGTGTTTTCTTTTTTCTCTTTATTTTGTCTTTTCTCTTACTAGCCAAGATTTATTCACTGTGCTGTTTGTTTCATCAGTTTATTTTCAAAGTGGCTAAAGTGGTCGTGCGTTCTTACCCTTTCTGAAATAAAGTAGATAACTGGAACAGATTCAGTAGTCAATTCTTTTCAGAAAATTAGATACAATATACAAAAAAGAGAGAAAAGTAGTTACGTTTTATGCAGGAATCGCCACGTGTAGGCCTATTGCCTTTTTGGAATTTTCCTAAGCCTCTTCTGTTCCCGTGCAATGAAATAATGATGAGTGTGGAGTGTCCTTAACGAAGTGGCAATGTATCCGTTATGAAATAGCCGTGTTCTTGCAGTTGTGGCGGTGTTAACATTGCTGCCTCGTAACTTTTCCTTCCCAGAATCACGACGTTCAGAAAAATGAGATTGCAATGTTGGTAGATGGTGGTGAGGGTGGTGGCGATACTGGTGGTGTTATTCCTGTATCTCCGCACCATCAACACCTCACACTCCCGGGAGGCTACAGGTGAAGGCTCCCCCGCTGCCGTGGATATCAGAGAGGAAAGGGGAGGGGAAATAAAAGGTGTTCCCTAGGGCAGCTCCGCGCACCGCTGCATCGACACGACACCTCTGCCGCCTCTTCTTTCACCCTCTCAACCTTTTCTTCCTCACCATTCCTCTCCCATATATCGACTTTCCAACCTCTTTGTCTCTCTTGCCTTCTTTCCCTCTTCGCTTTGCCCTCCTCCTCCTCCTCCTCCTTCCTCCTCCTCTTTGCCTTTACCTACACCGTCTCATTCATTAGGTGGCCATTATATACTTCCTCTATTGCTCGTTCTATTTTATATTTTTCCCCTCTTTCCTCCTCCTCCTCCTCCTCCTCCTCCTCCTCCTCCTCCTCCTCCTCCTCCTCCTCCTCATCCTCATCCTCCCTCATCCTCCCTCCCTCTTCTTCCTCCTTTATCCGTTCGTCCAACTCCCCTATTATCGACCGCTTTCCCCTATTCTGCCTCCTTTCTCTCTCTCTCTCTCTCTCTCTCTCTCTCTCTCTCTCTCTCTCTCTCTCTCTCTCTCTCTCTCTCTCTCTCTCTCTCTCTCTCTCTCTCTCTCTCTCTCTCTCTCTCTCCTTCAGTGTCACATTTATGTTTCAAAATATGACGTAACTATCACCACCACGTTCACTTCTCGTCCTCTCATCTCCAATCCTCTTCTCTCCTCTCCAATGTCCTCCTCTTCTTCCTCCTCCTCCTCCTCCTCCTCCTCCTCCTCCTCCTCCTCCTCTTCTTCTCCACTCGTCTCCTCCTCTTCCCAGGTTCATTATATCTGGAAACGAAGACGAGTGCGGCAGCTCTGGCCTTCCTACTTACCTCATTAAAAGTGAGGCGGGCTCCTGCTTCTTAACAATACTACTCTCTCTCTCTCTCTCTCTCTCTCTCTCTCTCTCTCTCTCTCTCTCTCTCTCTCTCTCTGAAGCTTGTTTATATTGAATGAGTCTTTTTTTTTTTTCTCTTTTCATTGATTTTGCTTCTTTATTAGTGATGTGTGTGTGTGTGTGTGTGTGTGTGTGTGTGTGTGTGTGTGTGTGTGTGTGTGTGTGAAAGTTTTTTTTTTTTGTTGTTGTTTTAGAGAGAGGAATGAATGGCAGAATATAAATGAATAAATGAAAAACGCTCATGAATGACTTCCACAACGAGAATTAAAGAAGAAAGGAGGAGGAGAATGTGCACGCAAATATAAATGAAGCTCGCCTACACACACACACACACACACACACACACACACACACACACACACACACACACACACACACACACACACACACACACACTTTGTTTCCTGAAGCATTAATGGTTGAAATGTCACTACTACGTTCAACTCTCTCTCTCTCTCTCTCTCTCTCTCTCTCTCTCTCTCTCTCTCTCTCTCTCTCTCTCTCTCTCTCTCTCTCTCTCTCTCTCTCTCTCTCTCTCTCTCTCTCTCTCTCTCTCTCTCTCTCTCTCTCTCTCTCTCTCTCTCTCTCTCTCTCTCTCTCTCTCTCTCTCGAGTTTTAATTGGTTACGTTTCATATTTTCAGTTTACCTTTTTTTTCATGTGTTTCTCAGAATGTTAAAAGGATGATGAGCGTTTACGAGAGGGTAGAGTGGAGTGAGCGAGTGAGTGAGTGAGTGAGTGAGAGAGAATGAGTGAAATAGATGCATGATAGATAGGTAGGTAGATAGATAGACACGTTTTGCTTATGTATGCGTTGTTCTTTTTTTTGTTGCACACTTAAATAAATGAAAAAGGCATGGAAGAATTGCTTTATATAATTTCCTTTTCATCTTTTCAACATTGTACAGTTTATCACAAAGAATTCTCGCCGTTAATTGTTTTTCCTTTGTATTCCTCTTTGTTTAAATGGCCGTGGATTGACACAGTTGAAGTAATAACAGCGGAAGGAACAAGAAAAAAGCTTCGTGGAAAAGAATAATGGAACAGCAGTAATAGAAGAAAGATAGAAGAGGAAAGAGAGTAATAAGAAGAGGAGGAGGAGGAGGTGGAGAGGGATGGTATGGTTGAATAGGAAGATGATTCGTGGAAAAATGAGGTATAACAGTAAAGAGAATAATGGGGAAGAGGAGGAGGAGGAGAAGGAGGAAGAGGAGGAGTAGGAGGAGGAGGAGGAGAAGGAGGAGGAGGAGGAGGAGGAGGAGGAGGAGGAGGAAGTAGGAAAGGATAAATGGTAGGCTGTTGAGGATCATGATTCGAGTCAATGTTTGTATTCAAGAGAGAGAGAGAGAGAGAGAGAGAGAGAGAGAGATGCAACCTCACGTGCCGTATCCTTCGGGCTCTCGTAACACTCCCCTCCCCTGCCTCCCCTCACTCCTACCCTCCCTGCCTCTCTCCCTGCCTTCCTCCTGCCGCCCGCCGTGGGATGGCTGGGCTGGGCTGCTTTAAGGTGCCAAACAAGGGTCACATGCACCTCTCTTCGAGCCAAATAGGACGCTAGTGCCAGGAGGTGTAGCTAAAAATAGCAGGCCAGCGTGCGCGGTTCCAGCCATCCTTCCCTGATCGCCTCGCCACACAGAAGTTAATGGGAGTGGCCGGGTACATCACGCCATTGCTTGCTGCTGCTGTTGCTTCTGTTGTTGGTCGTCTTTCATCATCTTTTAACTCCTTCAGTACCACGACGCGTTTCCATATTCATTCTGGTAACTATTTGGTGATTTGATACAGCTTCAGAAACTCATGTTGGGGATTAAGATAGTGAAGACTGTGGCCATTAGTCTTCTGGCCTTCAAAGACACTTCCTAATGTCAATAAAATGGTCTGATCATTCACAAATCTCAAGGTAAAAACTGTGTCTCGATGTTGAAGGGGTTAAATCACTATATAGGAATTCAATTGGTTTACTGAAGTCACTTGGTCCTAATATTAGCTGTTACTATTACTGCTGCTTCTGTTGTTGTTCCTGTTTTGCTTCCTCTTTGCTTCCACTGTTCTGTCATCGTCTTTTCTTTCACTACATAGAAATTAAATAGATTTTCTGACGACACTTGTTCCTAATACTGCACCAACTTCATCTATAATAATTGTTGTTTTCGTCATTGTAGATGAATTACTAATAGTGGTTTAAATAAATTACTTAATGTATTTCAATTGCTCCTTAAAACTGTTGCAACTATTATTACTACGATTCCTATTTTTCCTTTCTCTTGTTTTTTTGCTACTATTACTAGTTCTTACCCTTCTCCTTTTATTTCTTTATGGTAACGCTACCTCTCCTTAATATTCCTGTTCCTCCTGCTTTTCTTTCTTTCCTTTATGCATATTCATTTCTTATTCTCTCTCTCCCTTCTTATCTGCATTCATGATTATGCCAATTCTTCCTACCGCCACTGATTCATATCATGTCTTTTCATCTTTCTCCATCATTTGTTCATCTTTCAGTTTTCTTTCTTATTTTGCTTTAGTTTGGTGCAGTTTCCACTTCTCATCCACATCCTGCCGGAGTGTAGATTGTTTTCTTTTCGTTTCCCTTTCAGCGCACTAGATTCTCTTCCTTTTTCTCCACTTTTCATTCCACTTCCCTCCGTATTTTTGTGTTTTCTTCGTGCCATGCAAACTGAAAAATTCTTATCTATCCAGCGCTTGTTCGTTTGTTATCCTCCGTTTTCTTTATTTCAGTACATTTTCTTTTCCTTCTTTCGTTCTACCTAATATTTTCTTTTCCCCTTTTTCTCCCGCTTCCTTTGGCTCTCTGTGTCTCGTCCTTTACTGTGTCTGTTTCGCTTTTTGGTTTTTTTTTTCTGTCTTTTTTACGGGATCTTGACGC
Source organism: Portunus trituberculatus (assembly GCF_017591435.1). NCBI lineage: Eukaryota > Metazoa > Arthropoda > Malacostraca > Decapoda > Portunidae > Portunus > Portunus trituberculatus. The sequence continues at coordinate 12,589,293 of NC_059268.1, read as the reverse complement.
TCAGTGTATTATCGTATTGCACTTTCCTTCTCCTCCTTCTCCTCCTCCTCCTCTTCTTCTTCCTCCTCCTCCTCCTCCTCTTCCTCCTACTCCTTGCATCTTATTTCCTCCCTGTGTCTTTCTTCTGCTTTTACTGATTTTCCTCTTCCCTGCACCTGCATTTCCCCTTCTGTGTTCTCAATACGTAATTCATTTTGTTGCTTTATGCTTTTATCATATATTGTTTTTGTTTATCTCTTCTACAATTTCATTTTTATTTATTTCTATATATTTTTTGTGTTTATTTATTTGTTTTAGTAGATTTTTGTGTTCATTCTTTCCTTTGGCAATTTAACCCTTCAGAACTGAGATGCATTTTTACCTTGAGTTTTGGGTTGGTTTAGATGATTTTATTGACGTTAGGAAGGGTCTATGGAGGTCAGAAGATTAATGGCTAGAGTCTTCACTATTTTAATCCCCCCATAAGTTTCTGAAGCTGTATAAAATCACTAATTAGTAACCAGAATGAATATGAAAACGCGTCCTGGTACTGAAGGGTTGAAATTAATTTACGTTTGGTTTCTTTGAGTTTATTTAGATTAAGTTATTTTTTACGTTTTTTATTGTATTTTTGTATCTCATAATGTTTTCTCTCCACTCTCCTTTCGTCTACGTTGTTACATATTTTACTTTCCTTGCTTCTTATCGGTTATCCTGTATTATTTTATTCCCTTTTTGTCCACAATTCTTTATATTCTTTATCCGAGGTTTTCGCGAGCGTATCTTTTCTTTCCATCGTTATTTTTCATTTCCATTTTCTCTGCTCGATTTGCGTGCGTATATATTTTCCAATCCCGCTCATGCACACACACACACACACACACACACACACACACACACACACACACACACACACACACACACACACACACACACACACACACACGGCCCGGTAGCTCAGTGGTTAGAGCGCTGGCTTCACAAGCCAGAGGACCGGGGTTCGATTCCCCGGCCGGGTGGAGATATTTGGGTGTGTCTCCTTTCACGTGTAGCCCCTGTTCACCTAGCAGTGAGTAGGTACGGGATGTAAATCGAGGAGTTGTGGCGTTGTTGTCCCGGTGTGTGGTGTGTGCCTGGTCTCAGGCCTATCCGAAGATCGGAAATAATGAGCTCTGAGCTCGTTCCGTAGGGTAACGTCTGGCTGTCTCGTCAGAGACTGCAGCAGATCAAACAGTGAATTACACACACACACACACACACACACATTCATTCATCTCTCTCTCTCTCTCTCTCTCTCTCTCTCTCTCTCTCTCTCTCTCTCTCTCTCTCTCTCTCTCTCTCTCTCTCTCTCTCTCTCTCTCTCTCTCTCTCTCTCTCTCTCTCTCTCTCTCTCTCGTTGCCTGACTCCTACCTGCCTGTTCCTGACCTTTCCCAACCCGCTCCTTTCCTCACAATATCTCCTTCAGTAGCGTCACCAGGGATACACCATGGATACTTGCCTTGTGTGGGTACCAGAGGGAAGGACCTGGTGACTGGGTTCAGGATTTCTATATAGTGACGTGGAAGGGACGGTGGGAGTAGGAAGTGTAGGAGGAGGAGGAGGAGGAAGCGAGGGATGCATCGTGATCTTACCCCTTTAAGGCTCTTTTCGGGGTCCGGCCGCGATGACCCTGGGAAATGGTTCGTAAGGTCGTTCCTCTCCCGCCCTCCTGCCTCCTGCCGGACTCCCTCCCTACAGCCCTCCCTCTGTCCCTGTCTGTGTTAGTCTACCGTGTCCCCCTCACTTCCTCTGTCGCGCCTGTTGTGTTGGGCTCACGTCACCCTCATTCTGTAGTAATGTCTGCTACTACTTCTACTACTACTACTACTACTACTGCTGCTGCTACTGCTACTACTGCTACTACTGCTATTATTGTTCTTATAGCTGCAGCTGTCTCATATTGCTGGTGTTTCTATTAATGGTGTGCTTACAAGTGATGATAATGTTTTTACCTATACATCTTGTGTTGTTAGTGGCAATGGTGGTGGTGTTTGTCTCTCTCTCTCTCTTTCTCTCTGTTGTTGATGTTGCTGAATCTGCTACTATTGCTGCTGTTACTGCTCTTGTGTATTGCTGCTTTTGTTTCTGGTGTTTCTCCTGCTACAAATGCTGCTTTTTCTGGTGCCAGTTGCTGCTGGTTGTGTTGCTCTTGTAAATTCTCTTGCGTCTGTTGGTGGTGGTGGTGGTGATCGGGCTTTTACTGCTGGTGTTATTGCTTTTGCTTCTGTAGTTGTTGCTTTCTTCATTGTTTCTGTTGTTGCTGTTGTTGTTGTTGTGATGTTGAGTTTGGTGATAATGGTAAAACAATAACGATAACATTCATTACCACCACCACCACCACCACTACCATTACTGCTACTATTGCTACTACTACTACTACTACTACTACTACTACTACTACTACTACTACTACTACTACTACTACTACTACTACTACTACTACTACTACTACTACTACTACTACTACTCCACGCTGCATCGTCGTAACTCGGAACGGGAGAGCCTCTTTAAACTCGCCTTCCTCCACACTGTTGCTTCCTTCTTCCATTCTTCCGTCCCCTCCATCCCAGGCAGCCCTCTCCCCTCTCCTCTCTCTCGCCCCTTACTGTCCTTCTTATGCTCTCTCCGTCCTCGTCCTGCCCCTCGTTTCTTTTCCCACTCCCGACCTCCTCCTTCTTTCTCCCCATTTCCTTCCTCCCCTTCTTTGTAAGGCCTGACCTGCCATTCCCCTGCTCAACCCGCTCTGTCCGCTGATGGAAAAAGGAAAATTATATATGCCTGAAAATGTCTGGAAATGGAGCAGGTTGATAAGTAGGTGAGGTGGTGTGTGTGTTTCTCGCGAGTGCTGTGGTTGTGTTCTTCTTCCTCGTGGTGTGACTTTGGTATACGTATATTTGGTCTTTCATGCTGTGATTGTGTGTATTTGTGTTGTTGTGATGTTTAGTGGGTGCTGTACCTGTTTACTCTAACCAAAGCTAATCTTAATCTTATCTAACCTAACCTAAACTAAGTGAAGTGACGTGGAGTTTTGTCAATCTAAAGTTACCTCGATGCTGTTCTAAGCCTGACCTAACCCAACTCAAATACTCATCATTTATAACCTTCCAAAGTTATCAATGTCGTTTCTTTATACTTTACCTAACCTATTGTAACCTAATCTACACGACCAATACCACAGTACCACAACGTCCTCGTACCCACAATGCCACACCCAGCGCTAGTAGAGGTGCCACGTGCTCCGATGATCTGATTGCCACGCCCTGCCCTGCCCTGGCTGGCCTGGTGGTGCGTCGCCGCGTGGTGTCTGGAGCGTGGTGTGTGGTGTTTGGGCTGGTGTGTTTTGATAGGCTGTAAGGCGAGGCTCAATAACACACACACACACACACACACACACACACACACACACACACACACACACACACACACACACACACACACACACACACGAGTGAACAGCGTCTGGGTTTTGTGCGGCTGTTATTTTAAAGGGCGGTGTCTTAAAGTTGTGTTTTCTTTGATCTACGAGGAAGTGATGGAAAATAGGTGTGTTATCGAGAATTGCTACCTACCTCCACCCCCATTCCTCTCTCTCTCTCTCTCTCTCTCTCTCTCTCTCTCTCTCTCTCTCTCTCTCTCTCTCTCTCTCTCTCTCTCTCTCTCTCTCTCTCTCTCTCTGGAACATCATCTCTAATCTGCGTATCAGGAAGTAAAATCTCAAATCTGTGAAATAGAGACATTGCATCACCACCACCACCACCACCACCACCACCACCACCAAATCAACACAGACATTATTTATTTTCTATTTTCTCTATACAGCCTCTATTTTTAATCTTGTTTTTCCTTCCGTGAATGTTTTCTGTGTTGTTTTTTGTGTCTTCCGTGCCCTCAAATACACTGTTGTCTCCGTGTCATGGGTCTTTAAAGGCGAGATGAGTAAGTGGCTCCCTCCTCCTACTCCTCCTCCTCCTCTTCTTCCTCCTCTTCCTCCTCCTGCTGCTGCTGCTCCTCCTCGTGGCCAGGGTGAAGGGGTGAGGGCGGCGGGGTGGCGGGCCTTTAAGGTGAGGGTTGCGCGGGCCTCTTTAAGACGTTGGGCGGCGGCCAAGTAAGGGAAGCAAAGGAGAGAGAGAGAGAGAGAGAGAGAGAGAGAGAGAGAGAGAGAGAGAGAGAGAGAGAGAGAGAGTGAGAGTGAGAGTGAGAGTCTGTCGAGTAGTAGACTTTAAAGACTTCCTCACTCACAACCCACACACACACACACACACACACACACACACACACACACACACACACACACACCTCGTTACCATTATCGTCGATCATACGCCCTTCCCTTTTGCTCCCGCTACACCTGCCTACCTCACTACATGTTACCTGCGCACACACACACACACACACACACACACACACACACACACACACACACACACACACACACACACACACACACACACACACACACACACACACACACACACACACACCACGCCCAGACACACCCATTCTCTTCATTCTTGTCATCACCACCACCACCACCATTCACTTCCTTCCTCGTGTCTTAAGGCAGCTTTACGTTTCACTCTTCCTAGATTGCACATTCATTACCTGTCGTGGTCATTCCGTGTGTGTGTGTGTGTGTGTGTGTGTGTGTGTGTGTGTGTGTGTGTGTGTGTGTGTGTGTGTGTGTGTTTTGACTACAGCATATTTGTGGTGATGGTCCTTTTGATTGTTCTCAATTTGGTTTTATTGTCATTGTATTTTAAGTTTGGATTTGTTGTCTTTGTACACTGTGGTCAATAATCTATCTATCTATCTATCTATCTATCTATCTGTCTATTCATCTGCCTGTGCGTTTGTGTGTTGGTGGTGTACATGGTAGCGTGTGGACAGACTTATTCGTGAGTCAGAGTGAGGCAAAATGGTCTTCTCATTAGCATCGCATTAAGCTTCCCCCCTCTAAGTAAGTAGGCATGAGAAATCTGGCTGAGCGAACTTTCCTGGTACGTGTGGTAAGACTACATGTGACTTTCGCGTGTATAAAACATAGTCACACGTTCAGATATCCTTCTATACATACCAGCACTCATATACACACATAAATATTCTTCTAGCATTCCCAGTTTTTCCACCTTCCCTATTGAGGCCCGTATTCTGAAACGCTTTGCTCTCTCACCATCACTGCTTTCTAAAGGCTCGGGTTGAAGATACTCGTGTTTTTAAGAGTATTTTTATGGTTCTGATGATAGACTGGCAAGATTTCTAGTTTATTAAAAGGAGATACTGTCTTGAAAATCCGGTTAGTAGTCTCTGTGGCCTTGGAAATTGTCGTTGTGAGAGGGGAAAGCGTTTCTTATAAATACAGGCTGTGACAGTGACAAAACCTGATTACTGAGTTTATTCCACTATGTACAAACTGCATCCATTAATAGTTTTGCGTGCTACTCTAGTCTAAATTTAACTAGGATACTGAAGACGAAGTTTCCTGCTCACTCACGGCTGTATATAGAAACAGGCATTTATTTTTCAAAGGACAGCACCTGACTGACAGAAGGTGAAGGTGTGCGGAGGGGGAAAACACAGCCCATAGGTAGCTCAGTACCATGTCACGTTTCCATATTCATTCTGCTTACTATTTGGCGATTTTATGCAACTACAGAACTCATGTGGGGGATTTAAATAGTGAAGACTCTGAACCATTAATCTTCTGACCTCCATAGACCCTTCCTAATGTCAATAAAATGGTCTAATCGTACACAAAATCTCAAGGTAAAAATGTATCCTAGCATTGAAGGGATTAAGTTAGGTGTGCTAGCTTGGATAAAATTTTACTGTCTCATATAAAAATAACGAGACATTATATTTTTCCTTTTTTCACTTTTTTTTTTTTTTTTTGGGGGAGAGGGGATGTGTGTGCTTGTGAAAATTCAAGTTTACTGAGCGAAACACAAACTTCGCTGTACACTTCGTCGAGAATGTTAAGCAGGTTTTACGTACACACCCTGCATATTTATGTATGTATGTACGTATACGTGTGTGTGTCTATGTGTATTTGCATGTGTGTGTGTGTGTGTGTGTGTGTGTGTGTGTGTGTGTGTGTGTGTGTGTGTGTGTGTGTGTACAGATGTATGGAGGGAAGGAACGTTCGCTTTTATTGTTGCCGTATTTTGGGTTAATGTGTGCGTATGTCTGTGTGTATGTCTGTATGTGTGTGTGTGTGTGTGAGAGAGAGAGAGAGAGAGAGAGAGAGAGAGAGAGAGGATTAAGGGTGAGTGTAGCAGGAGAGAAGGAGTGGGTGGGGTGGGCGTGCGTGGGCGATGGTGGGCGATGACGGCGGTGTGAGAGAATTTGGAGTGTTTTAAAGACGACCAATCTCTCTCTCTCTCTCTCTCTCTCTCTCTCTCTCTCTCTCTCTCTCTCTCTCTCTCTCTCTCTCTCTCTCTCTCTCTCTCTCTCTCTCTCTCTCTCTCTCTCTCTCTCTCTCTCTCTCTCTCTCTCTCTCTCTCTCTCTCTCTCTCTCTCTCTCTCTCTTTCTCTAAATTATTTCACATTGGGCTTTTCGAAACATTCAACAGTTGCGAAAGAGAGAGAGAGAGAGAGAGAGAGAGACACTGTAACCTTTGATATCCTCCCCTTTTTTGAGATGTAAAGCCATGTCAGCACTGATACATGCATCTTTAACGCTCTCTGGCTTGTCTCACGGTAAATAGCAATCTACAACTGTACATTAGCAACCACGAGTCTTCTGTCATACTTGCGCCTACACTCATACTCACCTCACCTCACCTCTCTCTCTCTCTCTCTCTCTCTCTCTCTCTCTCTCTCTCTCTCTCTCTCTCTCTCTCTCTCTAACGCTAATTCATTCACCAAATCCTTTTAAGATCCTATACTTCATCATTCTAGCCTATATAATACCCTTTCTTACACACACACACACACACACACACACACACACACACACACACTGTCTCATCCCTACATCCCCTTCGCTAGACTCATATATTCTATCCTTTCTCCCTTTCCTCTTACCTTTCTCTTGTTTTTCCTCTTCCTTTTCTATATTGTTCCTCTTTCATCCTTGTCATGTTATTTTTTCATATCTCATTATTTTCTCTCGCTTTTCTGTTTTCTACTCTTTCTTTCTTCGTTTTTTTTTTATCGTTCTTCATTATTCTTACATCCATTCATACTTCCATTCTCCTCTTGCCCTTTTTTTTTCTTTCCTTTTACTTATTTTCCCCTAAACCTCATCCTTCTGTCATTCCTTTCTTTCTTACCCTTCTCTATTTCTCTCATCCATCCACCCTTCCATCATCTATTCCTCTCTCCACTTTTTTCCTTTCCTCTCTTCCAAACACCACCACTACGACCACTAACCGTAGCCTATCCCTCCCTTCACGCCTTCACCTGCGTCACCTGTAATATATTCCCGGTCCTCCCCACACACCTGCGCCTCCACATACATCTCTTTAAATGGATCGCCGTGACAGTGGCCGCAGCTTTATGTGTCGAGCTGTTTTGATGTATGTTCCGGCAGCTGTTTATTCTGTTTCTTTAGCTGGAGAGAGAGAGAGAGAGAGAGAGAGAGAGAGAGAGAGAGAGAGAGAGAGAGAGAGAGGAGGAGGAGAGAGAGAACACTTTCCCTTACGATCGTCTCCTATTGAATTTGTTGGCCATTCTGTTTCTCCTTGACAAAGACTGCCTCGACTCTCTCTCTCTCTCTCTCTCTCTCTCTCTCTCTCTCTCTGGCTGGTAATGATGATAGTGATAATGACTACGATAGAAATATACTAAAAGAAATATCGCGGATTAATGTTAATAGTGATTGTTATCCGTTGAGCAGTATTGGTGAATTTAATGTGTTAATGTGTTGTTATGTCATCCCCGTTGTTTGTATTCTTATTATCTATTTGTATTTTTTTTCTTATTGTTGTTGCTTGTATTATCATCTACGTCACTACCACCATCCCACCACCACCACCACCACCACCACCACCATCATCTTTTTCCTCATAGCATCACAGTCACTGTACCTACCTAGGGAAATTGTCGTGCTGTTCCTCGCTCCCCAACTCCCTGGAGCCCCGCAGTGACCGCCACTTTGACGTGCAATTAGCGAGGATAGTTACCCTTATGGCCGCCACTTGCACACGGGGACTAAAAATACGTGTGCTCGCATTTATACCAAGGCTGGGAAACACGACCAGGAGCGACAAGGGTTAAACTACAAACTTTTACCCTTTTTTTGTATCTTTGGAGTCAAGGACCAAGGGAATAAGGTCGTGTTGTCTCCGTGAAGAGGAAGATAAAAGTTAAATTAGGTGAAATGACTCATAAGAGGGATTTGATTGTTATTAGGTGGGGTAAGGTAGTGTTGGCTAAGGTTACGTTAAAAGTTAGGTAACGTGAGGTAATGTAAGGTAAAGATAGATAAGGTTATGTTAGAATTAGGTGAAATTGGTCATGATAGGGAGTTATTTTTTACAAGGTCTAGTAAGGTTGTTGTAGGTTAGGTTAGGTTAGGTCAGAAGCTAGGTGAAGTCCGGTAAGGTAAGGTAAGGTAAGGTAAGGTAAAGATAGGTATAGTAAATTTATGTAATTGTTATGTTAGCTAAGGTGAGGTAAGGTGAGCGTTGTTAGGTAAGAGAAAGTGAGATAGAAGGCATGGTGAAACTAGCAAGAGTACGTAAAAGTCACGTCATGTAAGTTGTATGTGAATTAAAGATAGATTAATTAATATCACACTAGGTTATGTAAGGTTATATAAGACCAGGTTAGATGAGACTGGATTCACCTCAAGTACAAAGAGAACAAGAGAGAATAATAGGTGTTTAATCTTGTCTTTTTTTCTCTCTCTCTAAAATTAAATAAACCTTTACTACAAACATGTGCATATAGAAAAATATCTATTACGAAAAAAAAAGGTATACAAAGTGCCATAAAAAGGATTCATGTAAGGGTGAATGAGAATATAAGGAGGAGCAGGATGTTATGTTAGTCAAGCCAACACAAGATGGGCTGTGAGTGAGGGAAGCGTTGGTAGGGTCAAGGGACTGGTAGAACGGATGCGTGCAGGAGAGGGTGTTGCTATTACAGTGAGGGATGAGCTGCGGGGAGGCCAGGGATGGACAGATAGAAATGATAAACTCTTAGTTGTTGTGGATGAAAATAGAAACACGCAGATATGGATGACTGGCTCTCAAAATCTATGGACCTGGAAATGGAAGGAAAGAGAGAGAGGGGGAGGTGAGGAAGAGAAACTACAAACTATCAATTAAACCCTTTCCTTTTCTATTACGCTCTGCAAGGAACAATCACCCTTACAACCTTGTGAATAAGTGCTGCAATTTTCTACGCGACGAACTTCCTCAGTGAATGGGATCTTTAATAATATGAGGCAGAGTTTGAATTACCTGGAAGAGAGTAATTGGCGCGTACGTGAGTGGCTGCAGTAAATGAAAGAGGAGGAGAGTATTTGGCTAATATATGCGATGAGATAGAGGGCTGCTTAATAGGAAATGCACGGTTCAAGAAGGCAGATATCCATAAATACATATAGAGTGGGTGCAGGCTTGGAGTGAAAATCAGAGACGGGCTGCGTGCTGGTGGAGGCAGGGATGAAAAAGACAAGGCCGGCTGGTGTACAGATGTAATAATTAACAGGAGCAGAAGGAAGAATGTTGGATTACTAGGAATATGTGCCGCGTTTCCCTACACTCGTTGCATTACTTATTTCTTATACACGGAGTTCGAGGGAAGAAAATCTGTAACAGTTTAGAAAATGAAAAAAATGATAATAAGGTTAAGAATGTTTTAAAGAAAGAAAAGAATAAGTATAGGAGAAAATAAAGAAAAAATGAAGGTGTGTGTGTGTGTGTGTGTGTGTGTGTGTGTGTGTGTGTGTGTGTGTGTGTGTGTGTGTGTACTGCGGAGGTGTCTGAGTCCCGGAAAATGTCAGAAAGTTGTAAAATATATCATAAAAGAATTAAATGATTTAGCTAAAGAAGAGTTCAGAAATTTAGGAGTGTAACATTTCAGAAATTGAAGAATATAAGAGAGAAAAAGAAGAAAAATATAGAAAGTGTAACAGAATTCTGAATTGAAAATAAACAAGAATGAGAATATGAAGAATATAAAAAGATTGAAAATAGTTTTACACGAAAGAAGAGAGAGTCACGAAGGAAAGAAGAAGAAAAAGAAAAGGAAGAAGACGAAGAAAAAGAAGAAGAAGAAGAAGAAGAGTAAGAAGAAATAAGTGGAGAAATAGAAAAAAGAGGCCTAGGAAGAAAATTAATATTATAAATGGAAGAGGAGGAAAGGCAAGGAAGTGAAGTAAAAGAGTTTAAAAGGAAGACGTTCACGAGTTGAGGAAAGAAAATACTCGAACATTTCCGGGAGAAGCGAAACCCGTGCATTTAGAGAGGAAGTGAGCAGTGCGCAGGAGGTGAATGGAAGAGAGTGTCAGGAAGTGCTTCAGTTTATACCAAGTCATGGCTGGTGGTCGAATAACATACCACATTAATTTCCTCTGCTCAGTTTCCCTTACTCCTAACTAACTAACTAATCTTCCTTACCAAGAGATCAGTGAACGTTAGAGGGAAAAAGAACGCAAAGTGAACCACCAATGACCGCAGAATATTACTTAACTTGCAAAATGGCGAATAGAATTGATTACATGATTTTTAGCACGAGTTGGTTAATATTTCCAGTAGGTTACGCACACGTACAAACTGTCCCGTGTTCCTTGTTCAGCACTGAGGGTTAGAGCTCGTCCATGAACACACGACAGCTTCCCCCTGGCTCTTGTTAGCACAGATGTACGCGTTGATGGCTGAGAGGTGCTGCTGACTGGCGCGACGGTCAGTGTACAGAGACCAGACCAAGCTGTACGTGTCATTCCCAGCACGTGTCATCACCAGAGAGAGAGAGAGAGAATCGTCGACTTATTTTTTCCAGTGTTGCAGAAGGGAGGGTTTATCACTGAGGGAAAAGGCTAAAGAATGTTACTCGGCTTTCGTTCGTCAGTATATAGCTGTTACCTAGTGTTGTTTTACAGAGCGTGACATGAACACCATCTACCTGTAACTGTAGCTTACCTGTACCTCGTGTTACCTTACATTGCGTCACGGAAAAGTCTCGAAACTTCAATTACATTCATAACTCGTACATTTTTCAGGTGTTATTTTTATCAGGTTGGGATTTCTATTGAAGTATTAAAAAAAAACGTAATTTTCATAAGGGGAACATTTTTTGTACGTATATAATATATCATGGTGTTGCAATGCTTTTTTTTTTTTTTTTACTTTTTTTCTCACTCTTTCTTTCTTTTTTACCCTAAAGAGTTTTTTTTCACACGCAGACTTTTTAGCATTTATTTGTGTCGCGATTCATATTTTTTTATTTTGTTTTCATTTTTTTTTTTCTGCAGTGAAGAAAAAACAATTATTTGCGCAAGACAGGAGATTTCATATTTCTCGATGTTACAGAGAGAGAGAGAGAGAGAGAGAGAGAGAGAGAGAGAGAGAGAGAGAGAGAGAGAGACCACTGCAGTATTGATAAAGGATCCGTGTAGTTATGCCGTAACACAGTAATATTAGTCACTGTACGAGCTCAAAACAAGATTATGAGTCCATTCTTCTCTCCTCCGTCAACTCCACCACCCTACCTCCCTCCTTCTATAGTAACTTAGCCCCATTCACCATCCCTCCTCCCCACCACCACCACCACCACCCTCACAACTCTTCCTTCATTGTCTTTCATTATTTTCCTTCGCCTCAAATATTTCTACACTAAACAATTAAAGAAAAACAGAGAAAGAGACACACACACACACACACACACACACACACACACACACACACACACACACACACACACACACACACACACACACACTTGCACAATATGGAGGGGGGTTGGTATTCATAGTTTGAGGGTTTTCATCGCTCATCGTGTTATTTATGCATTAGGTGTAAATGATCGAGAGTGGTGGAGATAATGGGACGTAAATAATTGGCTGTAATTACTGATGGGAACGGGAGGGGGGAGGAATGGGTGAAAGGGGGAGAGGAGACGCAGTGGGGTGGGGACGGCGGCACATAGTAGCCAATCACGTCCTTTGCTCGGCGCCCCAAAATTAATGAGAGGGTCTGCTCATGGTTACCGGTACTGGATTTGCAGAGTTTTTTTTTTTTTTTTTTTTTTTTTGATAGATTGAAAATACACGAAGATAACGAGGCGGTGGAGGATGAGGGCGCGTGGAGGAGCAGTGTGACGGTATTGGTGGAGAGATGAGTGACGGAATGAGGGAGGAAAGAATTGGTCCGTGTTCAGAAACGCTCTGCTCTCTCACCACCACTATTTTCCAAGGTCACAGAGATGATTAGCGGGGTTTTCAAGAGTGTTTCTCCAGTTGATAATGTAGAAGGCCTGCCAATCTGTCTCTAGAACCGTAAAAACACCTTGAAAACTCGTGTAAATTTAGCTAAAGTCTTTTGAAATAGTGGAGATGAAGCACAGGAGTGTTTGAGAATACGGGACAATGAGCGATGGGGTGAGGAGAATGGGCGAGGATACTGACCTTCTCCTGTGTTGACTTTTATCTTTTTCACCTTCCTCACTAAATGTTGCGCTGGTGTGTAGTAGTGAGTGACCTCCTATATCTTCACCTTCTCTCCTTCCCTCTCCCTCTTTCACATTCACTCTCTCACTGCTCTCCCTTATCCTTGCTCCTCCCCTCTCTCTCTCTCACTCTCCCTCTCTCTCTCTCTCTCTCCCGACCACCAATGCTATTCCACTTTATATGTTTGCCGACAATAATTCAGTTCTGCCTCTGTCAGTCCCTCCATTCGTCTCTCCCTCCTACTTTCAGCCATCTCCCTCCCTCCTTCCCTCTATCCCTCCATCCCTCCATCCCTCCATCCCTCCATCCCTCCATCTCTCCCTCCGTCTCTGCCACCAGTCATAACCATCCATCCGTTATGATCAATACATGTCTCTCCCCACCACACCACCACACACCACCACCACCACCACCACCACCACCTTGTTCTCTATTAACCACTAATCGGGAAAGTGTAGCCACGAGCAGAGTCATCAAATTATATTAACCCGGGAAGCAGCAGCAGCAGCAGCAAGAGCAGAAGCAGGAGCAGAAGCGGGAGGAGAGGAAGAAGAAGAGGAGGGCCACAAATTTTTATCATAGGAGCAAATAAGAAAGGTGGTCGTAAAATATTGGAGTGGGTGGGTAGGCGGGCGCGGGGAGTCATTAGAGAAGCGGCGGGGAAACCTTTAAGACTGAGCTTTCGGTAAGTTCTTGAGGAATGAGCCGCGGCGGAAGATATATGAAGACAGCGGAGGCGGAGGCGGTGATAGTGACGGTGGCGGTGGTAGTAGAAGTGGCGGTGATGGTTATGGAGGTGGTGGTGGAGGCCTCAGGTTTCCGTGACGCTGGTGGTAGTGGTGGTGGTGGTGGTAGTTGCTGAGGCCATCGTGGTATCCCTGGGATGAGTGTTTTTATTCATCCATTAATTGATATGTTAATTAGCAATCACTGCTCAGGATGTGTGACGTGATGACGCACAGCTGAGGCCTCCGATGACTCTTTTACTGAGAGAGAGAGAGAGAGAGAGAGAGAGAGAGAGAGAGAGAGAGAGAGAGAGAGAACGTGTATTCAAGGTGTGAAATTAATATTATTGACTCGCGTCATGTCAGACCGTGTGCCCGTTTGAGAGGTGGTGACACGCGACGCGGTGGTGGTGGAGTAGCACGGCACGATTATTGGACGAGATGTCGAGGCTCTCTCTCTCTCTCTCTCTCTCTCTCTCTCTCTCTCTCTCTCTCTCTCTCTCTCTCTAACAAACAAACACAACGCATATCACAAATTCTCGTCACACATCTCTATTTTGAAGACCCATTTCTTCACACCCATCACTCCCCACTCGTCCTCTAACCACCCACCACATCATCCCTTTCCACTCGCCCCACCTTATCTCTCCACCTCCCTTCCCTCCAATCAGCTCCCCATTCCCCCCACACCATCAGCCTCGCCACTCCTATCTATCTCTATGGCAACGTGTAGTTTTAAAAAGTATTCGTAAATAACAACACACCACAGGCTTCGTTGGCATCACCCATCCTTCGACAAAGCGGTGGTTTTAATTAGCATGTGTGATATTTATCGATTCCATTCCATTATTTAGTTGAGCGTGGCGTGGCGGCTTCGGGTTCTGAGGGAAAGGAGAGCTGAAGAGTTAGATCTTTTATATATGTATTTTTTTTTATTGTGTTGGGTCTGGGGTGAGTATTGTGTGGTATATGTATTGGTGATTTGATTTCTTTGTTTATACAGACTGGTGTGGTATGTAGTTTGGAATTGATGAGAAAAATGAGCTCTGTGCTGTTTTTATTTCGGTTTTGTCATTGTCATGTCTTTTATCTATTTGTTCATCTACTTTTTTTCTTTCTTTAACATGGGTGGTCAATAGTGGAGTGGGCTCCTATAGTCCTTCCTACTGTGCTCAGCGTTTCACCTCAGCGTTAAGTCCTCTGATCTGCTGACACTCTCCTCACACATCCTGACAACTGATAGATTCTTGACGGACCAGACGATTCGTGTTGGAAGAGAAACACTAAAGAATGAGTGAGCGTGGAATGTTACACAGGTTATGTACACTACCAGGAGAAAATTATCGTGAAATTAAAGTGACTCGTTTCATTGGATAACTGTTTTAAAGTGATTTTTTTCTCTTACGTAACGCAAAAACATTTGAAATGCATACTAAACATGAAGTACAAACATGTTCCCGTACACAGAAATTCACACTATGGCGGGTGTTGTGTTTGTTGATTCTGTTTCCTTGTTTGCTTAAGAGTGGCGAGGCTGGTTTGAAATTCTAGGGGGAAAGAGAGGCTAAAAGCTGGCGCACAAACACTACTCGAGCACTAAACATACGGAATGAACATGTCCACAAACACACACACACACACACACACACACACACACACACACACACACACACACACACACACACACACACACACACACACACACACACACACACACACACGAGCGTTCAATGTAAAGTGGGCGTTGCATTTACTTATCCCCTCACACTGACTTTCCAGCTTGATTTTTCTTTAGGCGGGAAAAAGAGTTAAAGATGACTACTCTGATGTGTTTTACTTGCCATTCTTATTTATTTTACTACTTCCTTGTGGTAGATCATTTTTAATTCATTGATGTTTTTACAGGGAAAGATTCAAGAGGTGACGTCCCTCCGGTGTGTTATACTTAGTGATTTCATTTCCTTAGAATTTTCTTTGTGGCAGCTCAGTGTTTGTAAGGCGGAAAAGGAGTTGAAGAGTTCCTTTGACACTGTGTTGGTTATTTAATTTTTCTTCCTATTTCCCTGTGGCAGCTTAACAATCTTTTGAGTGTAACCTTTTTCCCTACTAACTGACACATCTTTCCTGAATTTCTAATGTATTGAAGACATTTTCCTTGTTCTGTAGTGATCTCTAATCATTACATTGCCTGCACACTGCAATATTTATTCGTTTAATCTATTTCTTACTCCTGTACTGTTTTAAAGATTCCTTACATTACTTCTTGTGTTGAAAATTATAGCATATCTTAGGAAAAGTATTGAAGAGTTGACGGTTTCCTTTCATTCTTTTTATTTTAGTTAGTTTTAAACATTACACTAGTTAGAAATTGCAATGTTTATTCTTTTCATTCCTTTCTTACTTGTATACGCTTATAAAATTTCATACATTGCTTTTAGTGTGTAATGTTGCATATGACAAGGAAAGACTTAAAGACCTTTGCTGTTGTTTCCGCAGCTGTTCGGGGCTGAGGGCAAACGATACCTGAGCACCGTGGACCCGCGGAGAAGTAACTGGACCCGCTACCTGAGACCTGCCCCAGACCGAGACTCAGCCAACCTGGTGGTCGTGCTGAGACCAATCGTTGAAGCGGGTGAGTGGCCCATCCATTTTATATAACGTGTGTGTGGAAGGGAGGCTGTGGATGCGGCATTAGAGTAAACGGCATAAGTTTTTCTCCTCTCTCTCTATCACTCTTTTAAAGGTTAAATTCCTCTCTCATGCATGACGTAGGAGTATGTAGTACTGTATAAGTCCAAGTGTAGATATAGTGTCTTATTTCAAAATGGTTGGAATACATTTGTTGGAGAGGTGGAAGTGGAGCAGCACTAACTGGTGTTGGGGGAGCCATCGGCCTCTTCATTAGTTCCCGTAGCTCATCGCTCCACTTCTCAGCCTCCCACTGATCTCTTCTCTTCAGAGGCCGTCCCTCTGTGTGTGTGTGTGTGTGTGTGTGTGTGTGTGTGTGTGTGTGTGCGCGCGCGTGACGTGAAACCCTAAATTATTAATATGTACAATTGTAATTTGTAAAATAAAATATGGATGTTCACTTAGTTCAGAAGGAGAGAGAGAGAGAGAGAGAGAGAGAGAGAGAGAGAGAGAGAGAGAGAGAGAGAGAGAGAGAGAGAGAGAGAGAGAGAGAGAGAGAGAGAGAGAGAGAGAGAGAGAGAGAGAGAGAGAGAGAGAGAGAGAGAGAGAGAGAGAGAGAGAGATTAACAGTAGATATTTTCATAAAATATGTGAAGCCACAGAGAGCCAGCTGGCGGGTGGCCGTGGCGGGTCCGCCACTCCAGCGCCTCTGCATCTGTCCTCTCAATCCTGTTGGCAAGTTTAGCTACAAACTTTGGAGCTGAGCGGTAACAAGGAGAAACTTAAGGAAAATCCCCAGTCTCATTTCGGGCGCGGTATTAGCCATATATTAAGATATAAGTGTTGTGTGCCGGAGTTAGGGAAAGTAAGGGTGAGCTGGTGCTGTGGTGGCTGGCGGGAGTGACGGCGCGCTGACGGGCAAGGGAGGGCGGCGGCTTCGTGATCTTATGCCGCCAGGTTAGGGCTTAGGACGCTGTCTACGGCACTACCTTCATAAATTACCTTTCTATTGAATCTGTACTATTTTATTGCGTTGTACTAAGCTATGCTTCTCTACCGCTAGTACCGCTGCCCTTTGTCAAACAAGTACTGTTCACCTCGCAGCGTAGAGCCGAGGTGTTACTTGGAAGAAGAGCATGACGTCTCCCCGAAGCTGTAGGAAATTTTATTATTCTGTGCCATTCGTGGGGTTACGACACACAGCCAAAGTTGGGATTTGTGGCCGAGGGGAGGAGCTTTAGTATTCTTGGAAGATGGCTGTGGTTGCTTTCTTTCCTGTTTTGTAGCCTGGAAGGTGACGCCGCGACCTGGAGAGCATTATGGAAGTACTGTGGAAAGGAAGATGGTGCTATGGGAAATAATATGAAGGTCTATGTAGAAGGTAACGAGATATTCTCAAAGGCAACAATATCTCCGTGAAGTAACGTGGTGGAGGAAACTCGGCCTGTAAAGTAACGTGATGGTGTGGGGGGAGTGCCGTGTTCCTAAAGGGGTGTGGAGTAAGTAGTAGGAAAGATAACACGACAACTTGTAAAATGACTCGGCCTTCTCAGATAACCCGTGAGTAAGAATCCAGTGAGCTTCAAAGCCTGGTGTAGATGTGTGGTGGCGTGTAGGTCTTGATGTAGGCTTACGAGTACATTCATATAATAATTTCCAGTTTTTTTTATGGAAATGTTTAATGAATGAGCAACGCCGTGACTTCTTCATTAATATAAGAGTGCACACGTACTAACTCTAACATCTGTTTAACATTTATTTATGTGTGTGTATGATGAATAAGCAGCATCTTAAGATTTCATCACCACTGTCCCGCTGCAGGTGAGGATAGCTCGGGCTTGGTGGTGATGGGCGGAAGCGGGTCTGGCGGCGGCGTGGGTGTTTTCCTCATCACCACGCAGGACGTGAGCGTCGGCCAGGAGCTCATGTTCTGGGCCCACGACCCGACTCTCGCCTGGTCCAGGAAGAAGATGGAGAAGACAAGTAAGTATTCATTTTGTCACTGTTGCTGCGGGGATTGGTGGGTGTACATGGGACCCTGATTGCTGGGGACTGCTGGGAAAGTGGGAGGAGGTAATGACCACTTGTGATGGCCGTCTCGATAGTTACGTTCAGCACTGCGTACTTTGAGGATTTTACAGAAACGTTCGTGACTACTTGTCGTTCTGTGGTTCTTAGTTTCGTTTTTCCAGCCGCTGAGTTTGGCGTGGTGACTGCGGGTGTCGTGATTCGGTTTTTTTTTTTTTTTTTTTGTTTTGTAACATGAAGAAAGTCAAAGTCATTACGATAGTGTTCATTCACTAACAATTTGCCATGAAGAAACGAGATCAAATGGGATAATAAGAACGTTCACCATTTCCAATTATACACACATAGGTACGAACTGAGCCAAATGACACTGAAATTGAAAATAGAAAGCCACATATGTATCGCATTCAATAAGAGTCCACACAAGTCTACCTCGAGTTGTGTTTAGATATATTAAAGAACACAAAAGCAAGCGATGTACGATACTTCAGCTATTGTATTCACTGATAGCTGGACCATAACAACAAAACGCACCACATTCGCTTACACCGTCGCCTCCAGAACCCAGACTCCCACGACTCCCCTTCCTCGTGGCGTGCCGTGGTGGTTGTGGCTCCCAAGAACCACCCTCCCTTCCCTACTTTGGTGGCGGTAGTGGGCGAGGCGCACGAGACACCTTGGGAACCGGCACCTTTCTCACCTGGCACGCGGAGGCGGCCAGGTGGGGAAACCGTCTTGACTTCAGGGAGCAATAATGTACTGCAGCAACCTGGTGGCGGCGCGGGCGTGAATGTTGGGCCGACGCTCCACTCTGCTTACGATGTTGCTCCCTCGAGGGTGTGGTGATGCGCCGCGACAGATTTGTGAGCACTACCAGCCAGCACCAGGACGAAACCGTGCCTGTAGACAAAGTGATGGATGGTGCTGTGAGTTTTCGGTGTTGCTGGTGGTGGTAGTCATAGTGATGGCATTGTTTTCTTTGATTGTTGTGATGATGCTTGTTGTCGTTATCATGGTTATTGCACAACTAGAGCCAATAATCTTCATAAATAAGTAAAAATTGAACAAACAAGGAAGCATTGATAGAGCCGGTAGCGTAATGACGTTCGCGTAGCGACCAGACCCAACCTTCTTTAGCATCAAACCTTTCATGTTGCCGTGTAGGAGCAGAAAATTTAATTCACAAGGTTGGAGTCATTAGGAAGTATAATGAGGAACGAGACTGATCTGTGTGTGTGTGTGTGTGTGTGTGTGTGTGTGAGTGTGTGAGTGTGGGTGTGGGTGTGCCGGTGTTGGCGTGTGCAGTGTGGTGGTACGTCGGCTCCGCGGTGCAGCTGGCGAGGGTCGCGTGGCGGTGCAGGGGAGCAAGGAGCTGGAGCCACCTTGAGCGCGACCCTCCTGGCGAGCTTTTAACAAATTGGGAGTGGGGCCGCCATCTCCGCGCCGCCTATTGGTCCGCCGGGAGAGGCTCGGCGTCGCAAATGGCATTTTAATGTGTGAAGAACGAGGCGCAGTAATAGCGACACCTCGGCAGGCAGGTGGGATGGCAGCGCATGTGTGGTGTGTGGTGTGTGGTGTGCCGAGTAATGCCACCACGGCAATTAGGTGACTGGTGGCGCCCCCCGTGGCTGGCGCAGACTGGCCCGCGCGGCTTGGGACCCCCGCCACCACTACTCACGATTGGTTCACATCCCCATGACGACTCACTCACGCGTGCACCCAAGATGTCATGCACGCTTGGGTAATGACTCGTGACCTTTATCTGGCGTTTGCTCCTCGATGGTTGTGATCTATCCACACCTGTTTGTTGCTGCACTTGCTCATTCATTCATTTTCTGATGGCAAGTGTGTCGCGTGTGTAAACAGCTGTGTAGACTACCACCACCTGAACACACCATCGGCAGCACTCTAACACCAAGCGTCACAGTCACTGCATGCAGTGTTTCTTGAGGATTCATTTAGCTGTAAATGAAACAGAAAAACAGAATAAAAAGGTTTCAATGAATTCCGCGGGGCTTAAAACTTCAGTCGTTAATAGTAAGCAATGAATGATTATGACGTAATTTCATATTGTTATCGTAAGTACGTGCAATACCATATGAAATTTAGTAACTGAAGGAATGAGGTTAATATTGTTTTAAAGTTTAGGAGGCAGTTTGTAAAGATATAAAACAAGGAAAAAATGTTTACGCGTCTGAGGTACAATTGCATGAAGCAAACTCAAGTTGTGAAATATTTTGGCGACACCGTAAGTAAGTGATGAGGAAATGAGACAGTGCTTCATGAGGGTGCCAGGGCGGCGGGCGGAGCAGCATCATGGTCTGAATAATCGGGGTTGTTTGCGGCTGTGCATTCCAGGCTGGCAGTGGCCGGGCCGCTGCGAAGCTGCACCAATTATGTGGCCAGAGTGGTTGACGTGACGGCAATTTGTGTAGAGGAGCTTCGTCTGTAACGGCCATTGGAGATGCCTAATGGTGATGTTGTCTCCATTTAGCGCCGCACACAGCTGCAGCGTCGCCTTCCACGCTGGGGACGACGCTTCACCACAATTAGGCACCAGGAGAGGACACAGGCAAGGCAGGTGCTCCTCTTCACCCGATCGACCTTAGCACGACACCTAAGGTTGATGAGACTGAGGAAAACGACAAACTATAGGTCTACAAACGTATTAACTCCTGAATAATTGCACACGAGTACTATTCTGTGTCAGCGAATTGAACAAGACTGGTAGTGGCTGTTGTGTCTGTGTTGACTGTAAGCAAAGACACGGATCAGGAGTGGTGTTCGAGTGTAGGGATCAGCGTGTGCCGTGAGGGGCGCCGTGATGGGGTGAGATATGTTAGGTTTGCATCCCTTCCTCGGCAATGACACCACGCAAGGCTGATGATGAATAATGCAAAATCGGAGACATATTTGTGGTGTACTAATTAAGATCCGTAACTTGTCTTCGTATTCATATTTCGCCTTTCATGTAAAAGATAAAGGAAAAATAATTACTCTGACAGAAGTGGGTCACGTTACCCGCATTTCTGAAAAAAATTAACGTTGATGAAAAACATGATCCGAATGTTTCCTAAGCGCTCTTCTGTCCAGTCAACATTACGTGAAAGGTGTCAACATTGCCAGGCTTCATGCTTTTGACGAAATTAAAATTGCCTGCAGAGGAACACAGGTGCGGGAGACTGTCAGGTGCAAGCAGCGGTTAGTGTGAGGCAACAGTGAAAATAAATATAAACTCTCAATCAGTGAGGAGCGTGTGAAGGTGCGATTGTGGCACGCTGGTTTGGAAACGCAAGATATATGGATTCGCACAGCTTGACAAAGGCCTTCACCAGCTGAGATATTGTCCCAAGCAAAATATTTAATTTATCGCTCAACAAAAGATCTTAACAATAATGACAATCCACTACATGATTGTGATTAACCTGTCAGTACTGAAAGATAAAGCTGAGTGGTGTGAGTCGCAGATGTAATCAGAATGAGTGTATAAATGATGAAAGATGGACAGCAAAGTTTTCATGTAATTAATAGATAAATCCTCCACAGAGCCTTTATTGAAAAATTGTAGCACTCCTTCATAATCACGTTGTGAGTGTAAGAGAAATGGTTTACTTAATAATCAAAGCAAAAGACGGTGCTTGTGTGCGCAGGGAAGCCTGCAGATGACGACAATACGAGTTGCCTGACGCAATATAGGAAAACTAGAGTGCCTTCGCGTTGTCCTGAGCGCTTCACTAAGTGAGGGAAGAGCGCCGTGCTGGAGCAGATGAATGTGTAAGGCACTGGTAATAATGGAAGAATAACAAGGCCAGGTGTACATCCTTGTTTGTCACTTAGCACTCCCTGCGCTGAATCTCACCCTGATGTTCACTCATGTGTGATAACTCCAGTAAGAGGTGAGGCGTGTTGATGTGTTTGTGTGTGTGGGATGAGGTTACTGGGAGCGTATTACTCTGTAGCTCCAGGTAAGTATATCCACAGGGACACCACGCTACTCCACTCTCCTTGCAGCAGCACCAACGCCACGCCACACACAGATCAACTCGCCACACTCACCAGCTGGATGATGTCTTGTTGCGGGGAATAAGTGCCATGGTTGAGTCTGGGAGAGGATCTCGACTTTTTAGAATTCGAAACATCCTTCTGAAGGTGAATATAAGACAAAGTAAAAATTGAACATGCAAAAGGCAAGTTGAATCGAACGCTTCAAATTTCACCATACGCAGATTTATCGTCCACCTTCACCGGTCTTCATCATACATAAATTTATCCAACCTTCTCTTGAAAATATGAAATGTGTGTACACTCACCACGTTCTTCATAATTTTGGTCGACTCATTTACAACCTTATTTGCGAGACATTTTTTTGACCCTTGCTAGAAATTCTGCCATCTTTTCATCATTGTGTTGAATACGCCAGTTATGTCATACTGAAGCAATTTACAGTGTTAGCATTTTCATTCAAGAATAGAAAAATATTCACTCCATTACTGGTTTCATTAAAATAGCATAATTTGAATAACAAAAATTTAAATTAAATACATGAATTGAGTTACAAAACAACTGTGAAATAAATTAACTAGCGCGCTGGACAACTACGAGGTTAAATCACTAAATGTGTATTTCATAATTACTGTGGGAGTTACGATTGATGTTTAGAGCACAACATTCTCGTAATGAGACCGAAGGCTGACAGCACAACACGAACATCATCCTCGAGACTGAGCAGCGTCCTTTTTTATGTCAGGATTTGTGTTGGGATGATTAATGCTCAGAAGACTTGCTCTCATGAAATAAAGAAATTGTGAGCGGTTAAACACAATTGTGGCTTTTCTTTACTAAAATCAGGATATTCGGTTAGATTAAACCTAAGACACAGTCACTAGTCACTCGATCCTTTAAAAGTCCCCAGTCAATAAGCAGAGAACGGTTACCTTTTCCCCTTTTTCTGTAGCCCTTCCAAATTTCGTAGAGTCTCAAGTCGATCTCACACATCCTAAGTACCTCGGCCATCAGGTTAGGAATCCCTGAGCTGGCGACAAGCTGAGTGAGCAAATGTGGATGTAAATCGATGAGCGTGACCAGCAGACGGTGAGTGGGTAATATGTAGGTGTGAATGACTGACCGCTGTAATGAAAGTGAATCTGTTAACCAGTGACGTACCCTTGTGGTTGTTCAATGGATCTTTACCCACTCACCTTTTTAGTTCGTAATTGATATGAAAATTTTTCCCCACTTAATCTATTTCAGTGCACATCTCTCTCCGGCTAAATCAAGATAACCATCAGTCATTACGTTGAAAAACTATTGGCCCACTTCAAGTCTAGTTGTTTCTTTCTTTTCCAGCTGCCATTGTGTTCTATATTTGTTGGTCTTATCGCTGCCAGTTCGTGTAGGTCCAAATGTAATGCCGTGCTGTGTGTGCGTGGCCAGGCTGCCAACTCTTAGGGCTGAGGCTAAGTGTGACGGTAAAGAATGCATTCCGCCCACCACCTCCCCCACCATGTCCTTTCCTCCTTCCCTCTCTCCCTCCCACAAAAAAAGAAGGAAAATTACGGTACGCAGCAGGCAGTGACCGTCTACGAAACAGCGATAAAAGAGTGCTTCTTCCGCTGACCTGTTACGTTTATTCTTGGGAGAAGTGACAAATAAGGAGTGATAAATAGCAGCTTCTGTTGACGCTCAAAGCAGATAACTGTAGTGTCCTTGTCGATCATGTGTTTGATATTCGTATAGTGAATAAGTAATCAGCCAGCCTAGGAGAGCAAGGATGTGAAAATATCTATAGCGGCGCTCTCCCACTGAAATGTACTGAAACCAAGCACCAAATTTCGGAGAGATATTCAGGAACTAATCGCATTACTTCTACTTACAACACAGCGAGAAAGCTTAAAAATATAATAAATCTGTGTTACTGTAGATAGAAAAGAGAAAGGTAAAATAACATTTGATTAAGACAATTTTCGTAAAGGTATCTGGTAGCGAAAAGGAATTTAACCCCTTCGATACTCGGACACATTTTTACTAAGAGATTTTGTACGAATAGACCATTTTTTTTCTTTTTGACATTATGAAGGGTCTGTGGAGGTCAGAAGATTAATAGCCACAGTTCTCACTATTTCAATACCCTACATAAGTTTCTAAAAATTTTTGAAATCACCAAATAGTAAGCAGGATGAACATGGAAACGCGTCTTGGTACTGAAGCGGTTAAGGAATTAATCTACACTTAAGCGAATGGTAGACACAAATCGTGAATCCCAAAGCTATCGAAAAAGTAATTGCTAGTTTTTATGTCCAGTGAATATAAAAACCATGAAATAATTTACTTTCTTGTCACTTTTCACACCAAGAACATACATCACCAATACCTTCTGTAGCCGAAAGAAAGGAACGTTCAAGCAGGAAGAAAAATGTTGAGCTTAACTTGGCGCGAGAGAGAAGAGCGTCCTGGATTAGGGGAAGGATTTATCTGGGTAATATTATGTGTACCATTAACAAGAAAAATGGACGCGAATAGGTCATGTTATGCGTGGAGGCAGCAGCGTGTGGACAGTTAGGCTGAGGGGGCGGCTGCTAAAGGCTTCGGAATTTAGGTCAAGGTAAAGAAAAAAAAATAAAGACACGAGACTCGAAAATACAGTGGCCAGAGGGAAATGGAATAGGTGATAGAAGTGATGGTGAATGACGATAGGCTATCATTTGTTCCTCAGTGATCTGGTGATGGTGGTGGTGGTGGTGGTGGTGGTGGTGTTGGTAGTGTGATGATGGTGGCAGTGGTGGTGATGGAAACTACTTATGTATGTGGTATTTTTTATGTACATCAAAGTGAAATAACAGTAAATTGTGCAAAAAACTCTCTTTGTGTGTGTGTGTGTGTGTGTGTGTGTGTGTGTGTGTGTGTGTGTGTGTGTGTGTGTGTGTGTGTAGAAGCAAATGTGCATGTAAATAGTCTTCATAATTGAAATATCAACACTTTAACTACTGCTCATCATCATTTTCCCCCTGTTCCTGTTCCTCTTCCTCATCCTTCTCCTCCTCCTCTTCCGCCTCCTCTTCCTCCTCATCATCATAATTATCATCATCACCACCACCACCACCACCACCACCACCACCATCACCACCCCAGCCATCAGTCAGCGGGAAACATACATAACTCTCCAGCAATAACTATGAAACATTCCTACGAGTATATGAAAATAGATGACAGGCGCCGAAGAATTAAGCAATAAACCATACACACTCTATACTCGTGCACATTCTTCACATCAATTCTCCATTACTCTTACTGTCATGTCGCAGTAATTGTTAACTAGACACGGTAACAATTTACACCACACCTCGTTAACAACCCCGTCAGTACCGACCAGCCGTCACGCTTGAGTTTTATTAAGAGACACGATGATTCACAAGGAAAGATATGTGCTTGCAATGTGTTCCTGTATTTTTCCACTAATTTAACTGTTTCCCCTTAACCGTAAGTATAGGATTCCTAGATCAGAGGACGTATGACTGAAGAAGGAAGACGCTAAGTGGAAATAAGAGCGTCAGGTTACAAGACTTCTGGCCCCGCGTGTACATAGTATGGGATTCACTGCTTCACTCCCTGTTTTGAAGCTGACTCACTCCTAGGGGCCACTATGCAGTCCCCGCGCCGCGCTCACTCCCCTTTAGGTCTCCCAGAAGCGGCTGATTTGTGAATGAGAGCCTGACGGAACCATGAACGTGTGGGGAGGATGGGGGAGAAGGGAAGAATAAAAGAAAACTTGAATTCCACTAAGAGATGTGTGAAAAATTACTTGTCAAAACACCTGGAATGACATTTGAAGTATGTACGAGCTTAAAGGGACGTGTTTTGTTGAAGGTGCACTGGTGTTGATAATGATGCTAATTGTAATGAGGAGTGAACCAGACTGCCGGGTTTCATGAGGGGCTAAATATGCAACTTGTGTCAAAGGGAAGGTCGTGAAGCAGTATGTGATTGTTAAAGAGCTTCCGGTGATGCATTGAAGGTGTACAGGTGTTAAAGAAGAGGAGGAGGAGGAGGAGGAGGAGGAGCAGGAGGAAGAGGTAGGACGAGTATTTAAACATCTGTGGAAGTAAATACACACTTTTTTTTTTCTTCTTTATGAATTACTTATTGGGAAGGATATATTGAGCTAACTTTAATATTCTCTCTCTCTCTCTCTCTCTCTCTCTCTCTCTCTCTCTCTCTCTCTCTCTCTCTCTCTCTCTCTCTCTCTCTCTCTCTCTCTCTCTCTCTCTCTCTCTCTCTCTCTCTCTCTCTCTCTCTCTCTCTCTCTATCTATCTATCTATCTATTTATCTACCTGTCTATCTTTCTATCTTAAAATGACCTTAAACAGCTAAATACCTTCTATATAATGCCTGTGCACATTTTTCCTATCTTCAGAATAACAGAGACTTGTTCATCCCACACTAATCCAGCTAAACTACGTAATTCAGCTAAACTATCTTAACTGTTTCATCTCACCTCTGTCCTAAACCCACTAAGCCGTCTCTTCCGCCTCTTCATGCTGTCGCCTTTGAAAGTTGGTCCTGCTATACTCTGTTTTAAAGCCAACGTGACTACTTTGACTTACCTTGATGACTTCTTTTATTCTAACCCACATATTAACTATTTATCTTTCGTTTGTAGCCTAGGAAAGAAATAGCGGTGTCAAAAAGTGGTATTAGTTTCAAAGTCACTAGAAAGAAGATGGAAAAGAGAATGACAACAGGAAAATGTCACGTGTTTTGGATTTGGAAATTATTTGGTCACGGAAATAGAAACTAAAATGGCGCAGAGATCAATGTATGTTACTGACAGAGAAAAGGACTGCCGCTGGAAAATATGTCACGGAGTTTGGGTTGGGAAATGAAGTGGCCCTAGGAAAAAAACTAAATGGAATAGGGATTGATATATGTCTGTGAAAGATACCACTGGAAAATACGTCACTGACTTTGAATTGGGAGGAAAAAAGACACGAAACACGACACTGGAATACAATATCATAAAAAAAAAAGTGTCACAGGAAAGAACGTTACTGGAAAATATGTCACAACGTTTGAATTGAAAGCACGAAATGTAAAAAATAATTATTCACTCTGGTATGGATGACGTTAGATTCAATTACTGCGTTGTATTGGATTAAGTTTCATATTTCGTGTAACTTATCATCAACGTATCATTTTCTTTGTATTGGGAAGAATATTTAACACATTTAAAGTCCCCAATAAGAAACACATAGCCCTTTATATATATACCTCTTTAAAGGTCCTTACGACATCATGAATACCAACGATGCATCACTTTTGAATAATATTATATGGAAAGGGGAAAAAAGTGTATATTAATAAGAGTAAGTGATTTATTGGCGCGATAAATTGTAAGCACCTCGTCCCATTATACCCCCATTATCCCGCCGTGCCCCTGCCGCCCATATGTCTTGTGGAGGCATCAGCGTCTCTCTCTCTCTCTCTCTCTCTCTCTCTCTCTCTCTCTCTCTCTCTCTCTCTCTCTCTCTCTGGAAATGTATAATCTTCTATTTTCTCTGTTATTTTTTTACCTTGTTATTTCTAATGCTAAAACTATTCACTAGGAAAGTTGTGGTTGATGATATGTGCAATATGACTCGATAGACAATATTTACAAGTACTTCGAGAATATATTATGTCTGCCAGTTAGTGTACCAGTAGTAGTAAAGCAATAATTCAAAATGAAGATCTTATTTGTAGAAATATGTTAAATAATTCAAAGATTTTCCATGTAAGACGGGCTAAAGACAACAAAAAAATGTGAAAAAACAAACTAACTGGTAGTCTCCAAAGAGAGATTAGAAAGGGTCGTCTGTAACTGATGTAGAAAAAAACAAACAATATTCCTTCAAGACCAGACCTGAAAGGAGGGAAGGAATCCTTCACTCCAAGTCGCACCAAACTCAGCCTTCTCAGATTCCATGTTTTCCATCAAATTTAATGAAGACCTTGTGCCCCACTGCCTCAATATACCCGTAATACTCTTAATGACGCAAGGGAAGACCATAGAACCTTAATACGTGGTAAGATCTCCTCGTCTCTCTGTACCTGCGGAGGCGTCCCCTCTTCAAGGCCCCTTGGGGAATGTGATTACTTCCTGCTGGGGAGAAGAGCAATACCGCGACCCTGGCAATGTCACCCCACGGAGTCGTTAGTACATCGCTGTGGGTTTTGGGTGCTGAGGAATGAGTGTGTGGGCTGCGGGGGCAGGGTGGTGGTGCAGGACGGGGATGGGAGCTGTGTGGGTGGGATGTGCCCTGTTCTCAGCCTTTGTGAGTTGCCCGGGCAATGTTGCGTAGTGGTTACTGGCCAGGGCTGAGTGACCGATTTCGATCTCTAGTAATCAATGACGACGTGCCTGTGTAATGTGTATCGATGAAAGGTAAATGGCCTCGTCCTTCCTCACGACATCACTGCCACAATGTCTTGCCCCGGTGGCTGATTGTGAGGAGGGCAGCGAGGGTAGGGGAAGTAGGTACCTAGACGTCAGGTAGGAGAACAGGCGAGGCAAGCAGACAGACGTGTGAGTCATAGAACTCCCTTAAATTTCCTGAAGGGAAGAAATAAATCCGAGAAACTCAGTTTCACTTCAAATATTGAAGTTACGAAAGTTCCACTCGGTGTGTTGATGTGCCGCCAGGGAGGATGAGGATATGAAACACGCGCCACACGTAGCGTGATGAGGGAATACACTCAGGCCCTCAAGACGCTGTGTTTCTTGCCGGGAACTGAAACATAGGGCTTGAAAACTAAGAAACATCAGACGGGAAGGTGTGGGAGAAGCGGCAGGCAGGCATTAGGGTGGACGGGAAGTTGGAACAGTAGATGAGGCGGCAGACAGCGTGGAGGTAAAGAATGTATCTGTGAGGGGCGTGTGCTGGTGGTGGACGTGGACCTTCGTTGCGGTGGAGAGTGTGGTAGGGAGAAAGCTGGCAGGTGGAGGAGGAGCGACGTTTGAGGGTGAAGTTGGGTGGAGGAGGCAGGTTAGGAGGCGGATGGAGGGCCGTGGTGGTGGGCCTGGGAACAACAACACCCTCGCCCCTCACTCCATTGTGTCTCTGCCCATTACTCCTCGACCCTCCTCGGCTGTGGTAATTTTCACCTTTTCACTCCCTTCTATCAGAAATATATTGGTCAATTTCCCGCCCTTGTGAGGCCGCGCTGAGCAGCTCAGCGCTCCCCGGCCGGCGGTCAGCGGGAAGGGCAGCATCAGTGTCGTGGTATAACAGAGGCGCCGCGGGTTATTGATAATATAAATTGGCAAGCTGTTCCTGGCGACGTGTGGAAAATGTTTGTTGTGTGTTTTGGTGGCGGCGGTGCTGTTTGTTACTCGTTTTTGGTCATTGGTTCGCCTGTGCTGCGGAACAGAAAGGTGCCGGGGAGAGAGAGAGAGAGAGAGAGAGAGAGAGAGAGAGAGAGAGAGAGAGAGAGAGAGAGAGAGAGAGAGAGAGAGAGAGAGAGAGAGAGAGAGAGAGAGAGAGAGAGGAAAAGGAGGGGACACAGCTGGAAGAGGGTTAGTGAAAAAAAGAAAAGACAAGGACGAGAAGAGACGCACAAACAGAGAGACAGCGACTTAGACAGTATTTATGGATGATGTGGATTTAGACAGAGCATATAACTATTATTTCATAGTGTGAGAGCCTAATTTACGAAGGGAACACACACACACACACACACACACACACACACACACACACACACACACACACACACACACACACACACACACACACACACACACAGCCGCCACAAGCCACGGATGTTCTGGGCAACCAAGTCTTTCCTAGAGTGAGTGAATGCTGTTGGTGCATTTTCCACTCCTGACGTGGCGATGTTTTAAGCTCACCCGTTTTTAGCTTCAGTCACGCTTGTCAGTCAGGTATTATAAGGTTGGTTGCCACGCTCCAGACCTTTTTTTTCACCTATTTTTTCCCCCATCTCGTTGTGGTGTGCTGCCTTTTTTTATTGCCTTTTTCTTCATTGTTTTCCTTCCACGACGGCACTGAAATGTTGCTCAGGTGGCAGTGAGCGGCGGTGGCGGTGCACACTGGCCTCCCTCTCCGCCCGTTTACCTCCGCTTCATATTTGTTGCTGTCACTGAAAGTCAAGCTGTAATGCAAAGCTGTGCAGAGAGGGACCCTTTTTTTAAGCCCCGTTTGTGGAGTGTTGCTGGCGCTGTTTCTGTCCTTGTCACGAAGCTTAGGATGAAAATGTGGGGAAACAGAGAAATGCCACTTGGAGAGATGCCTTTGGTCTTAGGTATAACTTGACTTTGAGAAATTTCCCTCTGTTTGTTTACATGAGTGGTGGCTGTGGCAATACTGTTCCTGCGTTCTTTTCATCAGTGGGAGAAGAATTTTGAGCATCTTTGTAACTGCTGTGCGTTGTGGTCCCTGTGGTGCTCTGTCGTTCGCTTTCCTCTGCGGGACAAACTTTTCTAACGAGTCTTGGCTTGCTATTATGAAGAAGTGCTGCTCCTCTTCTTCAATGCGTGGCTTCTTCAGGTCGTGGCGATGCTGCTTTACCATGTCATGTTTACGGTACCAGATCTCTTCCATTTTCTGGGGCTGCACAAAATACACACGTTAATGCTGAACGAGGAACTTGAAGGGAAGAAGAAAGAGAACTTAAACGAGGGAACAGAAGAAAAAAAAACACGAGGAAAGGGAATTTGAAAGGAGGATCTGAACGTGGGAAGATTGTAAGAGAAGGAAAAGAAGGAGCATGGGAAGGAGGAGAAGGAAGAAAGGGGTAGAGCAGAGTGGGAAATCTTGGTCTGCGGTGGAGAGGCTCAAGTCCATCTGGTTGTGACGGCAAGTGACGCGTAATTTTACCAGTTCGGAGTTTTATTTATTCACTTTTTTGTTGTTTTGTTTTTTTATAGTTTTCTTTTTTCGTTTCTACGTTTTCCCCTTTTCACTTGTGGTTTCTGACTCCTTGTACCTCTTTGTTCTTCGTCTTTCCAGTGTACAGATTTCCTACATTCATATTTCGTTATCTTTCTGGCGTATAGATTTGATTCATTCATTCATATATCGTAGGAATGAAGGTCAGGGTTGCTTATGAAGATTAATAAGTATGAACATCTCTCCCTCTCTCTCTTTCCATCCATTGAGGAACATAGTATTCGCTTCCCATCATTGACGCAACAGAGGGACAAGACAAAGGTACGGCTGTGCGAGGACGAAATCTGACAGAGCAAGTTCGAGTCACGCTGAAATTGAGTCTTGAACCATCAACGAGTAGCCGAAGCTCACATGTTACTCCGTCATGAACCAGTGCAGTGCGTTGCTTTAGATTCAACATGCAAACTTCCAGGAGCAGACTTAGTTGATGGCATTAAGCCCCTCTTCCTCCAGCTTAAGAAATAAAGTGATAAATAGAAATTCAGTAAGTGTGGACAAATATACCTTGCTTATTTTGTCAGAGCATAAATTTCGTCATTTTTATTTCATTTTTTACATTTACGTTTGAGATGTTTTAGATTTCCTCCCGGCATTGACTGAAATTACAACTGTCAACTGCCTCACCCAGACACGACGCTCGAGCTGAGTGCCAGGTGATGCAACGCCTGAAGGGAACGAAAGAAAGAAGTCGTGACACAACACCACTTATCGTTAACGCTCCCAAGACTGCCATATCATGCACCTCCCCTGACCGCGCCTTCACCAACCTGGGGATCTTGAGCTAGGCCCGTAACACTGCCAGAGGTGTACGGTGCTGTTCAGAATTGATAGTGTGTGTACCCTGCTGTGCCTCCCTGTAAAGAAAAAGAAAAAGAAAGATAAATAAAAAAAAAAACCTAATCTTTGAAAAAATGTGTTATAATGTGCCTTGCGAAAAAGAAAATGTGTTCTTATGTGCTGACTTGTACCCTGTGTCCCCAGAATATAATGAAAGCCACCACGCAAACTATACGCATGTACCCAAAAACGAAACTTTTATATGGGACTCTTTTGTTCTGATTTGCCGCCATTATGCGCCACTATATCGGGAGGAAGGAGGGCCCCCGCAACGGAGGAACACCTTTGTAATGGCGCAGCGTTATAGTGGTCCCGCACCTATGACTTTTCAACACGTTCGAAACTCTCGGGGCGTCTCGAAACCCTTTCCGGTACCATCTCGAGTCGCGTGGAGGGAGTGAATGAACGAAATTTACGGCTGGAAGCACTTCCCTCGCAAGAGCAGGTGTGTAGTAAACCAGGCATCATAATTTTTCCCCCAAACATCTCGCGAGCTTCGGGTTGTTTCCGAGAGAAGCAGGAAGGGAAGCTTTCCTCCCGCAGGCAAGTGGCATTCAGTCCCTCATGGCGGCGGAAAAAAATACTGGGACGCGAGACTTTCAGAATAAGATGGAACGTGGCTAGCCTAACAGATGAGCATTAGACGGCCGCTGCGTCCCTGCCGAGACTTGTAGCGTGGCGGGGCGGCGGCGGGCGGCGGGTGGCGGTGGGAATGGAGGATGCATTTCAAGGTCTCTACCTGAACATGTCGTGCCTACAGAATTCATACCTTCAACCTACTCGCTGCTTCAGTTCCATTTCCCTGAGGTGGAATATTCGCCCTGCTCACCGCATTCGCGCGCGCGCACACACACACACACACACACACACACACACCATTGCCTCGTTTCACCTCGCTTCACCTATCTTCCACAACTAACCTCGTCTCTTCCCTTCTTCCTTCTCCTCCTCCTTCTCATCCTTATCCTCCTTCTCCTTCCCTTCTTCCTCTTCCATCACCTCGAAGCTCCTTACCTACCTCCTTACCTGATATACACCATTACCACTATCACCACCACCACCACCACCACCACCACCAAGACAGTCACGTCACTAGCAGTATTCTGTTGCAACACGTTAACAGACAGACAGACAGACAAACGGAAGACAGCATAGCATCACAGCATAACGTTGTTTCATTCTCTACCACATAAACACAGACACAGAAATACGTCCTCACCACCACCACCTACAGCTAATAAAATTTCACCACACACCACACAGAAGCATTGCACTCAGCTCTACCACACACCATTGCAGCAACACAGTGCCTCCCACCACCACCACCACCACCACCACTACCACCACCACAGCCACAGTGTCCCAACTCAATAGCATTCCCGGGCCTGAGAGGGAAAATAATGCCGCATCGTGTTCCAGGGACAGTCCAGGCCACCACCGCCACACACGAGATTTTCCAGAATACAACGAGAGTCGGGTCTGGAATTTTTGAGGCGACAGACTGGAGGCTAAGAACGCTAAGAGTGTGTATTTATAATCACTGCTCATGTCGGCTAAGGAAAAGCATTAATGAAAGGTAGAGCCTCATTGTTATCGTGATGAAGAGACCAAACAGTTTTCCAGGATTTTCAAGGCCGCACAAAGAAAGAGGATTTGCAAAGAAACAAAGATTTTAAGAGGATTTTTTCTCTTTTTTTTCTTTCTCTTTTTTTTTACCTAGGGTGCAAAAAAAGAAAGGCTGGAAAACATTTCTGAACCACCCAGAGCTTAGCGTTCAGAATGTATATCTGAAGGGGAGAAAAAAGAAACTTCATCTGATAATACTACATTTTCTGCAGTCAGCATTCAGCGCTAACACACACACACACACACACACACACACACACACACACACACACACACACACACACACACACACACACACACACACACACACACACACACATATATACACACACTTTAATGACGCAAGCGTACACGCATACATAAATACGTAAGCACGCGAACACACAGATTTTCAACCACGCAGCGGCAGCAGCTACTATCGTCCTCAGTTGTAGCGTTGCTGGAGGGGAGAGAGAGGGAGGAGGAGGAGGAGGAGGAGGAGGAGGAGGAGGAGGAGGAGGAGGAGGAGGAGGAGGAGGAGGAAAGTTGGCGTGGGGTGTGGAGGGGAGGAGGGACGGAGGGAAGGTGAGGCAAGTATTGATCAAGCTCGCTGTAGGGCGGTCCTTGCTACTGTCAACTCTCTCTCTCTCTCTCTCTCTCTCTCTCTCTCTCTCTCTCTCTCTCTCTCTCTCTCTCTCTCTCTCTCTCTCTCTCCCCCCGTACGCGTGTGTGTGTGTGTGTGTGTGTGTGTGTATAGGAGGAGGAGCAGAAGGAGGGATAGGAGAGGCAGTAACCCAGCAGCATCTCTCGAAAGGTTCCTCTTTGTAAACACACGCTGGGGTTATTGTAGCGTTGCTCAGCGTGAAGGATGTTGGTCACGTCCTAAGGGGAAGTGTGTGTGTGTGTGTGTGTGTGTGTGTGTGTGTGTGTGTGTGTGTGTGTGTGTGTGTGTGTGTACGTGTGTAGTGGGGTGGAGTGTTTAATCAGGGAGGAGGAACGGGAGGTAAACGAAGAGAATAGAAGGAGAAAGAGGATCTGTAGTCTGCCACAACTCTGATGTTGTTCGTGTTTCTTGCTTAACATTCACGAACAAGACTGTTTAGGTGGCTTGTGTTAAGAGAGAGAGAGAGAGAGAGAGAGAGAGTAAACTACCATTCTCTCTCTCTCTCTCTCTCTCTCTCTCTCTCTCTCTCTCTCTCTCTCTCTCTCTCTCTCTCTCTCTCTCTCTCTCTCTCTCTCTCTCTCTCTCTCTCTCTCTCTCTGTTATTCTCTCCCTCGCCTCTTTCTCATACATTATCTGTTCTCCCCTTCGTTTCTAGCTCTCTCTCTCTCTCTCTCTCTCTCTCTCTCTCTCTCTCTCTCTCTCTCTCTCTCTCTCTCTCTCTCTCTCTCTCTCTCTCTCTCTCTCTCTCTCTCTCTCTCTCTCTCTCTCTCTCTCTCTCTCTCTCTCTCTCTCTCTCTCTCTCTGTTGCACACATATTGAGAAATACCTTTTTTTATTTAGTTTTCTTTCTTTTTTCGTATTGCAGACTAATTGAATTTTCATTTATATACATGCTTTATTTCTTTATTTATTCATATCTTTATTTATTTGTTCAGGTTGGTATTTACAGTAATGGCGTGTCTGTTTTGCCCGGCTTGTGATGATTCCTTTTGAAATTTTCTCCTTCCATCTCTGAATGTGGACAAATACACTAACCTTGAGCTCCAGCGTATTATCTAGACACTACAGCCTGTTGAAGTATTGGAGATGTTAAAGTATTTGTGAATGTGTCTCCTGGTTAATCTTGTTAATCTTTGTACCTGAAGGATGAATAACAGAAGCAGAAACGGTAACTGTTGTCCAGCGTG
The DNA here is from genome assembly GCF_017591435.1 of Portunus trituberculatus. Classification (NCBI taxonomy): domain Eukaryota; kingdom Metazoa; phylum Arthropoda; class Malacostraca; order Decapoda; family Portunidae; genus Portunus; species Portunus trituberculatus. The sequence goes on along the minus strand of NC_059268.1, from coordinate 12,554,042 downwards.
GGAGAAGTGAAGTGAGACAGCCATGAAGAGAGTCGCACAGAGCAGTGATTGTGAAAAAGTTGTAGTAAGAAGCACCAAAAGACTAAAGTTATAGATGATAGTGAAGCGAACCGTGAGAGATTAGGGACTTTTAGACACTTCGTCAATGTAAGGACGTGATAAGAGGAAATTAATCGCTTCCAGGTGTACTGTGGTTAATAATGTTGTAGGCAGAAGGCCGCGCACAGCAGCAGCGAGGCGTACAGCGATGGATCACTTCCCTGGATGGCGTCAGCATGTTGGTAAGGAGGAATAATTGACGAGGAGGCGCGCACCGTCTCAATCCATTATTACTTGAGATGGAAAAAACATGAATACTTTATTGTTGATCTCTAGAGTTACTTTTACCTTCCTACATCATTTGATCTAGTGTAGTATGTATCAACAGCCTTTAAAGGGCAACAGGTTTGCTGATGCTAGTTTTTTTCTTTGTGCTCCTTTAAATGTACTAATGCCATCTGCTGAATATGAAATTACTCGGCAAAAAGTATCAGCATCCTGTATAATTCATAACATTTCAGAGTATATCAGCAAAAGTTTTTCGTCTAAAAATAGAAAGCTAAGTATCAACGGAGAAAGTGTGACAGAGGAGCACGCTGCGGCGTCTCTCCTACCGCTGGATTTAGAGGACAAGAAAATATAGTAACGTCTTGTGTGGCAGAAATAGATCGGCCAAGAGTAAAGAGAAGGATAAAGTTTGGTGGACGATATTTTTGGGGAGGGAAAAAACTAAAGATTCCTGCCAGACTGCCATACCTCTCTAAGAAAACAGAAGAAGAGAAGGGCAAGACTCGGCTGAGCTAGGAAGTCACCACCTGCATAACTTTTACAGGGTTTTCGTCGAAGGACACTGAGATTGTGAATCATCGAGGGAAGCCTTTTGTTACTCTCCTTCTACAAAAGTATAATATTAGATCTATAATGTGGTTGTTTTAGGGATCAGACCGCATGTTTTTTTCGAAAAAGCTGAATGAACACACGAGGGAGAACTTTGACCAATGTATAAGCAAAGGATTACAGTGTGGAGGGACAATGGAAGACCTCATCAAGGCTTTCAAAAAAAATTATTGTCAGAAAGGGCGCAAAATCATGACAGAGTAGAAACATGAAAGTGGAGCAAAGAAGTCAGAGAGGAATGGAAGCAAGAAAATACAAAATCCTCTAACTTTGAATTTTGAGTCGAAGTCTGAGTGGAAGACGCGATAAGAAATTGTCAGAAAAAAAAGTCTTAGAAAAACAGAAGTGCATTCACCTATATGCCAGAAACCGTGAGAATAGAATGGGTAGTAGTTTGGCAGTGAAAATAGATAATTGCATACCAAGTTAGTACATGCTATATATATACGTACATGCATTTATATAACAGCTGTATATCGAACAGAAATAGCAAATTTACAGGCAAGAAGCGATAGCATCCCTGTGACCCACTTACTTGGATGACACGAGGACACGGCTGAGTCAGACCTTCATCGTCCTCCATTCCAGAGACAATTACGTTCCTAATGCGGTGGACACAAGCAGAAGGGCCTCCGCCATGGAAGCAGCGTCACCCCCACGTGGAGCCTGTGTATTGCAGCTTCAGGTCTTGCTATTTCCATGACACTTTTGTATCGCTGGTTCAAATTGCCACAATGGAGCGATAGAGCAGAAGACTTTAATAAACTTATAGTGGGAAACAGTGAACCCAAGAATGAAATGTTATGCAAAGATGTATGGCGGGTAAGGTTAGTGTAGTGAACACATTATGTTGTATAAGTTGTGCATGCTGTCGTTTGGCTGGTTGGGAAAGGAACGTGATGTCATGAGCTGAACGTAACCCCTAAAGTTACTCTTGGTAATATTTTATACCTGGTGAAGACCTAAAGATTCATGGCCAAGGAAGTTTTACGTTATATGTGAGCCATGTTGTACGTACTATATTGTTTTATATCTGATGAGAGGACGGCAGTGTAATTCTTAGGCAAGTGGTGAACCACTTTTGAGATTGAAGACCACGGGTGAGAGAGCAAGCCATATTGTTACACACGTAAGCGCAGGAGCGAGTTTAGGAGAGGAACTGAGGCAGAGAAAGAGTGAGGAGATAGAATAAGGAGTGGTGCCAGTGGCCTCAGACACCTGAGTCCCGCTGAGAAAAATGTGAGGCTCAGAGGAAGAGAGACGAGGCTCCACAGAGAGGAAATCATTTCCAAGACTGCAAATGTTGCAGAAAGTGATGTCGAGAAAGTCAGAGGAGTCATCACGAGCCATCTGTTGGTCTTCACTTTGATGGTTAGTCGACCAGGGAATGCTGCTGCTGGTCATCACTCGCGTAGGACGCCGCCAGAAATACTCACTGTTATTCAGGGCAATGTTACTTGGCTGGCGTGATTCTTCCTCATGCTCTATGTGTGTGTGTGTGTGTGTGTGTGTGTGTGATATATATATATATATATATATATATATATATATATATATATATATATATATATATATATATATATATATATATATATATATATATATATATGCATGCATGCAAGCGTAGCGTAGGCGAAAGTGTGGAGTGAAGTCCATTCTGGCAAGCATCAGAGTGGCAAGAATTACGATCACCAGTAACCTTAAATTTTGCCAACAATGCATCGAGGCAGCAAGTAAAGCCAATCGGATTCTGGGTTTTGTTTATCGTAATTTTTTGTGGCGAAAATAAAAGCGCAACTCTGCCTTTGTGTAAGAGCTTAGTCAGACAGAATTTCGAATTCATAGAGCAGTTGGTTTCGTCACAGCGGCAAATGCACGAGCGTTGCGAAACTGCTGCATAGAGAAGTTGTCCGACGCGACCATCAAGTTGTCGCCTTCCGTACTCGTCCATCTGCACCACGCCATCAAGTGAAGCTGACATCCACTCACTTAACAAGCGCAATCTCCACAATGACTTCACTCGGCCGTGAAATGCCTCGTGAATTCAAAGATGTAATACATAGTTCCGTTCACTCAACACGCATCGATGAGTAACAGAGGAAAGAATAAATGTTCGAAAGATACCTAGACTACAACGAAAATCTCTTCACGATCCATAGTGCGTGCTATCGGAAAAGTGTTCTAAATGCATTTGTTCGTTGAAATGAAAATAGAACAAGTTGTAGAACCGGGCAAGCATTTACAAACACGTACAACCGGAAACCAAACCTTTAGAGCCACACCAACCTCACGGACAGAGAGAAGATTTGAAGCATTCACCGATCAACCCAAAATCGCCAACACACACACACACACACACACACACACACACACACACACACACACACACACACACACACACACACACACACACACACACACACACACACACACACACACACACACACACACACACACACACTCGGTAGCTCAGTGGTTAGAGCGCTGGCTTCACAAGCCAGAGGACCGTGGTTCGATTCCCCGGCCGGGTGGAGATATTTGGGTGTGTCTCCTTTCACGTGTAGCCCCTGTTCACCTAGCAGTGAGTAGGTACGGGATGTAAATCGAGGAGTTGTGACCTTGTTGTCCCGGTGTATGGTGTGTGCCTGGTCTCAGGCCTATCCGAAGATCGGAAATAATGAGCTCTGAGCTCGTTCCGTAGGGTAACGTCTGACTGTCTCGTCAGAGACTGCAGCAGATCAAACAGTGAAAAAAAAAAAAAACACACACACACACACACACACACTTACATTAAGCAGCTTACCAACAGAACCAGTACCTTACAAATACCTGACAAATACCTTATATTAGCACTGGCACCAAGACATGTGTATAACAAGGTGTTCGATCCAGTACACTCACAAGAGGCAGTTTTAGTTCATGTGAGCAGTGCATTCCAAACAGCAGACTCCTTCCAATCTTAGAATAGTGATCAGATTACACGAAAAGAGTTTGATGTGCACTGCATCTTGGAGGTATTGGTATCAGAAGCTTGACTAGAAAACTATATTAAACAAAATAATTCTCAAATCACCTAGTAATTTCAGGCAATATCAGCAGCATCTTAGGAAGCGTAGGGAAGTCGTAAGTATCACTGCTTTTATCTGAGAATGGCTTAAAGGAGGTCTAAGAATTAATAAGAGCAAAACCATATAATGTTTAATACTAATGTAGAAAGCATAATTATACCCAATGGAAATAAGACTCCTAAGATTAGTTAATATAATTAGTGAGATCAGGAACAAAAGCTGAATAGATATCGTAAAACTGAGGGCAAAAAAGACGTAATGAGATTGGATGGAAGGCATCAGACTGAAAGACCAGCTCTGCGTGTAATCAGTTCGTTGTGAGTTATGAATAAAACACGCAAGTGGAGTCGATCAGTGAGGAGCAAGTTAAGAAGCGGCCAAAAAGTAATTCAGAAATTAATGTTTGGAATAATTCAGAGACAGGCGAGCCGTTCCGGGAGGACGCACCAAATTCAATAGCAATTTTTTGAAAAGCCGCCTGGCGCGTCCTGGCTCCGGCGTGGCTGCAATCACCATTAAACACACGGGGAATGAGAACAGGCGTCATGACTTTTATGAGCTTTGCTAATAGACGCCATGCCTCGTTTGTGTCCTGCAGCAGGTGTCCCGAGATATCTGTCTGCTGAAAAATTCAGTGGTGCTGCAAAAAAGAAGAAAGAAAAAAAAATTGGTGACGTGCCGTGGCTGGTGTCCGCTCCCCGCCGTGGCCGGGACCGAGGCGCCGCTGAGTGACAAGATGGCCGGTAAAATTGCCATGTTCGTATCATGATAATAGTCTTTACCTAAACTGTGTAGCAACTTAATGCAAACATTTATCTATGAATAGTAATTGATGTGAATGTCTTATCGCTTGTATAAAGAAAAATAATGAGGAAACGATTGCAAATATGAATTAAATACATATTTACATAAATGAGTAAAAAGCTCCCTGGAAGATAAAGAAATAAATGTACACACTTTACTTCACATTAAATATTTTGCCTTGTATACAATGATCATGATGAGATGAGAACGACGGAGTGTGTACTTGTCTTCTCTGTAGAATGACTAAAGGTATTTGTTAATATATATATATATATATATATATATATATATATATATATATATATATATATATATATATATATATATATACATATCACTTTGTTTCATTGAGTTCCGGCACGCCTTAACCTGTGGGAAATCCGAGAGTAATGAATGCACGATGTTTGTCATTTCATTCTGGGGACCTGGATAAACATCACCCTCAACAGACAAACTGGCAGATGAACTTGCTATTACAATATAAACTATGATGATGATAATATGATGATAACGATAACGTCACACACTGACACTAGGCATGACCTGCATTGTGCAATGTTATTAGATATTGAAATGTAGAGCTAAGACGTTCAGTGGACGCAACATGCCTTTGTGTTGAGTTAATGTGAGTGTGGATGGGAACAATGAATGCATCGCCTGCCTCGAGAAGTGACGTTCAGGCAGAAATTGAGGCAACAGCAGCTTCATTGTGCTGACGAAACCGTATCACGGAGAGAAATGGAGCAACCTGAAGAATGACCGTTATTCTTGTTGGTGGAAGGTCAGCCGTGAGCATAATACAGGCCGGGCGCGGCGGGTCAGCCCTACCACCACTGCACGCACTGTCTGGCTCGCCTGTGTGGCTGAGCATGAGCCCAGCCAGGGAAGTGCATCGCTCGAAGAGAGTTCATTAAGAGAAGAGAAGGAAAGAAAGTTTTCTCTGTAAGTGTTTCTTTTCCAACATTTGAATGTAGATATCGGTAAAGTTTTCACATAACAGCTTGGGGCGGGAGGCAGGCTAGACATGACAGGACGCCTTGGGTGCTTGTCCCGCGCCCTGGAAATGCTTCACTGTCCAAAATCAATTGTGATTGGATTTACAATCTGGTGGCGGGACTGAAATGCGTTAATCTTCGACTTGCCTGCACTCTTCTTTTTTGTCGCCAAGTTCAAACAGGTGGCACCAGTAAATCAATTTTCAGTTATCCTACCATACACCTGCTGGCACACATTCACCTGCTGACTGCTGATATCTAACACACACACACACACACACACACACACACACACACACACACACACACACACACACAGCTCAGTGGTTAGAGCGCTGGCTTCACAAGCCAGAGGACCGGGGTTCGATTCCCCGGCCGGGTGGAGATATTTGGGTGTGTCTCCTTTCACGTGTAGCCCCTGTTCACCTAGCAGTTGAGTAGGTACGGGATGTAAATCGAGGAGTTGTGACCTTGTTGTCCCGGTGTGTGGTGTGTGCCTGGTCTCAGGCCTATCCGAAGATCGGAAATAATGAGCTCTGAGCTCGTTCCGTAGGGTAACGTCTGGCTGTCTCGTCAGAGACTGCAGCAGATCAAACAGTGAATGAATCACACACACACACACACACACACACACACACACACACACACACACACACACACACACACACACACACACACACACACACACACACACACACACACACACACACACACACACACACACACACACACACACGGTTCCCACGGTCGGTGGAAAGTCAGAGGAATTTTGAATGTTTTCAAGGTCATTAAAAGTCAGGTTGTAAGTAATGTTGGGCGCCAGTAAAACTTGGAGTTTTCTTTAAGGAAAGCTGAAATTTTGTTGAGTTTAGAAAATAATTATTTTCTTTTGAGTGCCGGCGGAGACTTCCACGAGTTTATGCTGTGCATATTCACTTTGAGGGAAAGTTAGGAGACCGTCTTCATTTTATAATTCGCAATTTTGAGGATGTATGATAATGCAAAAAATTCTGAATCACCACGAACATTTATGTAGAATTGAATAAACTTGCCAAGTAAAGGTATAACTTGAATTTTTCAGTGAATCACGATCTGTTTTTTTACTGAAGCATTCCGGAAACGTTAACTTGTCTAGATGAAAGATCGAGATTTTTTTAGTCAAGTCTGTTTATTATCATGGGCACAAGTCATGGCGAAAGGAAACCTCCATTTATAAACTAAGAATTATAACGTGTGTGTGTGTGTGTGTGTGTGTGTGTGTGTGTGTGTGTGTGTGTGTGTGTGTGCGCGCGCGCGCTGATTGATCATCGTATGTTAAATGTACATATGTTAAACTCGTATTGACGGCCTTGTAGAATGAATACTGGCCGTAGGAAAAGACTGCCACCTGCAACGTTCCCAGGACAAGTTTTACAGAGAGAGAGAGAGAGAGAGAGAGAGAGAGAGAGAGAGACCAGCAGACAGACTGACTGACTGACAGACAGACAGACTCCACTCCTGCTCTCTGTCACAGTATTAAAGTTATACCTAGCTATTTTGGATCTGTATTTTTGGCGGAGTTGGCCTGAGGGGGCCCGCCCTCCGCTAAACTATGGACCGCCCTGTCGCCCGAAGCTTTGTGCCCACAGGGTGGCGGCTGACGAAGACTGGTCTTGGTTTACGTTGGTTTTAGGAGAACATAACTTGCCATCAGCCCTCCAGTGCTCCCGCCAGATGCAAGGCAGGAACACTTACTACCATTGCGTCTGCCACTCTGCGCTAGGGAAGGAGCTGGATGAAGAAGAAAGAAGAATGAAGTCTTGTTGTCAGAGGATCAATAGGAATCAGTAAATTCGTGCCTCTCCAGACTTCTCATGCTTAGGGAATCTATATTTTAACATTCCTTCCTCCTTTGTTTAGGCCTAGAGTACTTGTGTTAGGAGAGACTGGGCTTGCAAACACAGGTTACTGAGAAGAATAAGTGAAAAAATAAAAGAAAATCACAATTGGAGAAGTCGAGAATTTACCAAATTCTCGTGTATTAGAGTAGATCTATAGTCTCGTAAGGGCCAATTGGTCTGTTGCTGTATTCTTCTCTTCCTTTTGTATTAGTTTCCCACCGTCCTTCCTCACATCTTTGCTGTACCATGAGGAAACACGTGTATACTTCATAATTCACGACGCCGCCTCTAATTCCATCACAGCGTTTATTCTTATTTACACTCCGCCTCTGCTCACCTAATCTCATGACGTGGTACTCGTATAACTCAGAGCTTACTTGAATTAACTTATAAGAACGGCAAAGTCTTGTGAGTGGAAGGAAATCTGTGCTGCATCATTGGTAACGGGATAACTCTGTAGACTGCTGGCCAGTAGTACCTTAGGGAAGTACATGTAACGCCACACACACACACACACACACACACACACACACACACACACACACACACACACACACACACACAACCCAGATGGTAAATAGCGGGCTTTTTTTTATTCGCTTCGAATGTGAATGTGAACTGGTTGATAAATTGGTCTTTGGCAGCTTTGTTTTTCCAGACATTGATATTCATCCGAATTCACGGACGGGAAGCATTGGTCAGGACAGGATAGATCACCACGGTTCACGGTGCATCAAACCTGACCAGGGCGAGGGCAAATGCTGTGCAGGATTACAAACAGATGTATGAGTTGAGATATATTCAGGGTATCCGATATATGAGTATGTGTTTTTTTTTTTTTTTCATCCTTTTTATCTTTTTTTCTGCGTGCGCTGACAAATTAGAATAACATGTGAAGCGTCTCGACGTTGAATTATTAGCACTCAGTTTTGAAACTCCTAACTTTTTTAGGGGGAGAGAGCGGGAATTGAGCCAGCTTTTTCCCCACTGTTTTCGTGTGTCGTCAGTCAGCTTCCTTCACACGCAAAGGGAACCAGTAAAAGTAATAGGATGTATCCACATAGCTGTTCGTTTGTTTTCTCCTACACGTTCAGAAAAGTATCATGTCTTTTTTTTTCGTGATGTTTGGTACAGCTTCATTATACCCCGAGGATTAGAAGGCTTGGTAGATCGCCACAAATACAGTAAAAAATCATATTTGTGGATAATGACGACTTAATGAGTATATATATCGAAATTGTATTAATATTTTATACAATTCGATGCCATGTTTTCACTCCTACTCAATATATAAAGCAAGAAAAAAATGGAACTAATACTGTATGTGGGTAATATCATCGTCCGCAAATTGATTTCGGAGTAATAACCAAAAAAAATTATACTCATGATCCCAATTGTTTACTAATGAAGGCTTCCGAATTATTCTCACAGAGCTCCAAGGTTGGTCCCGCCACACCTGCATGTCAACCATACTCTGTAACACCATAAAGGGAAAATAAGGTCCATAACTAACGCCTGGCTTCCTTACAGACTGTGGCGGCTGCAACATGAAGTTCTCCCACCCCCTCTACTACCGGATGCACTGTTCAGTCTTTCATGACCCCAACTACTCCCTCACCATCCGCAAGTACCACTGTAAGGTAGGTGCCTCTCCCCCCCCCTTTCCGCCCTGACCCCGCCACTCGCCCCGCCCAGCACCAGACTGCCACGAGGACCAGGCAGCTTCAGTGCATCACACACACACACACACACACACACACACACACACACACACACACACACACACACACACACACACACACACACACACACACACACACACACACACACACACACGGCCCGGTAGCTCAGTGGTTAGAGCGCTGGCTTCACAAGCCAGAGGACCGGGGTTCGATTCCCCGGCCGGGTGGAGATATTTGGGTGTGTCTCCTTTCACGTGTAGCCCCTGTTCACCTAGCAGTGAGTAGGTACGGGATGTAAATCGAGGAGTTGTGACCTTGTTGTCCCGGTGTGTGGTGTGTGCCTGGTCTCAGGCCTATCCCATTATCGGAAATAATGAGCTCTGAGCTCGTTCCGTAAGGTAACGTCTGGCTGTCTCGTCATAGACTGCAGCAGATCAAACAGTGAATTACACACACACACACACACACACACACACACATGTACGATTATCACTTAATAAAGATAAGTATTGTAAGGATAGAAATCTACAGGTAAATGTATAGATTGAAATATTAATGTAGCTAGATTAATAATCAATTTATAGCGAAATGCACACAATTATTTTTAATATGCCTGATTTTTCTTTTGATGCACACAGGTATTTAAACACTGTAACCCATTTTGATATTTACAACTCACGTGATGCATTACCATTACAGTACATCATTTTTTATGGAGTAGTTTGTGTCCGTTATCCACATCATACTTGGTCCACAAGATGTTTAGTTTGCATTGCATACTCCATGATCTTATTCACCTAATTATACCACATGTACTGCTAGCCATGGCAACACTGTATCTGGTTTCTCCTCCGTCAAGTCAATGGCGTCGACCTGCCACCCCTCTGCTCCGTGTTGTCCCCAAGGCAGTGAGCCTCTCCCCTCCCCAGGTGTGCGGGCTGGCGGTACTAGGCAAGGAGAACATCATGAGGCACGCAGCCGAGCAACACGAGGGCCGCGGAGCCTACCAGTGCCAGTATTGCAAGAAGGTAAGTATCCGCATGTCACCTCTCGCCTGCATGACAGTGTTTTGGTCCCGCCCTGCCCGCTCTCGCGCCCCGCCCTCCCAGGGGCCGCCGCCACCCCGCCATCACGCCCACACTTAACATAAATTTTGGCATTTGTTTGGCACCACGTGGCACAGCCTGCAAATACAACATAGTTTAATGTAATTAGAATCACCAGTATTTAAAAAAAAAACATTATTCAAATCAAAATTTAGAGGAAACTTAGTTTTTCAAAGATTGAATTGACTACATATTATCAATGATACACAATACATTTGGTGTGTTATTAGTGAAGGTATTCCCGCGGGAGGACATTAAAAATACGTAATACCTGCAGATGTCTTTAGTGATTCTATTTGTTCTATTGTTAATTATTCAGGAATGATAATTGATAAAGTGAAACGACAACTCCCTACGCGATGAACAGCACTGGACTGTGGCCGAGGGCTGAGTCGTACACCGTGCTTGGCAGTGGAAGGGACACTTTCAGACACTACATAAAAGATCATTTTAATGAAGCCAAACTTTCCACTCACATTTACTGATTCACACATAAGTCACAAAGAAAGAAAATTCAGTCAAGAAGAAAGAGAACTTTCCTCGCGCTCTCCCTCAGGAAGGCACGAGTACAGTAGTGCCCGGGGCCGAGCGTCCCGGGCTGTGCGGCAGGTGGCGGTTGGCGGGGGCGGCTCCTTGGTGTGTGGGATTGTCACATTAATAAGAAAATTTACAAGTTGACCATCTGTCATACCTCGCTAGATGATAGGCAAAAATTATGCAAGCCATTTTTTATCGAGAAAATTTTTCGTAAGGAGAAATTTCAAAGTAACATTTTTACCTACATGTACAGTACAAACACGTAGAACACAGTAGTAGAAACACCCTGTTACAGTTACTAGCACTGAGCACTTGAATTAAGTCTCTCAGTTTTAAGACAAGATAGAGAGTTTTGGTTTAGTGACCTAGAGGTTCGCCTCCTTTCCGAGCCCTAGACAGATGATCAGCTGCCTTTAGCATGTAGTAAACTGCACGATGCATGCCGTGGTAGCTCTGTTTGTGCGTGCGTGCGTGTGTGCGTGTGCGCGTGATTGCATGGTTGCATGGCAAAGGTGCACGCCTGACCTCCCCTCACCCGCCCGTGCCCCCTCCTGCCCGCACCGCCCCACACCCCACGGCCACCCACACGGAGACTTGTAGCACACGACGGAACATAAATATATTTAAGGAATACCAGATGGCATATTTTTATTCAATTTTTTCATCCTTAGCAATACACTGAATTTTTGTATGTGTGAATGATCGACTGTCGTGCGAGTAACGAGTTCACATTTTTTCCTTATCAAATGACTTTGTGTTTTGACGTAGTGTGGAGGCGCTGTGCCTTGTTAGCACCAGTGATAGGGAGGCGAGGATCGAGTAGTGCTCAGAGGATGCTGATGCGATACTTTTTTTGTTATCCTCTGCTCTTTTCTTACAAGAGAAATAGCCACGTCTCTATAACAGTTTTATGGGAGGTATTTTTGCCCTAGTGTAGGCACGCTGACAGTCACACGCTCGAGGACAGTCAGTCGTCAGAATGTAGCACGTCATCAACAGTGTTCCGAGACCAGCGCCGCACCGTGTTGCTCCTTACCAAGGCTGATGTCAGAGTTCATTTTGTGGAAATTTGCCGCTGTACAGTAAATAAGGAGTTGGGGAAACAGAACAGTTGGTGTGGATCATTCTCTAAATCTTTTCTGTTAATTTTCAAGCTAGTTAGAAATTCTGAGGCAGCACGCCCTGCAAATCTTGAATGCTTTGCTTATATATATATATATATATATATATATATATATATATATATATATATATATATATATATATATATATATATATATATATATATATATATATATATATCACAAGATCGATCGCTTTATGGAATCAGCTGGCTCGTTTACTGTTTTCGGTGTTTCGGTGTGACGGTTGATGACATTTCAACTCTACGTAATATAAAGTTTGTTAACCCTGAAATTGTGAGCCAATAGTTGACATGTCGCACATGTGGAGCCTAAAAAACTAACACCTCAAGGGAGGTTGGTAACACTGCAGTACTAGTAACAATGCGCTACACACTCACGACGCCTCGACTAAGCGGTCGTTCATCATTGAAGGTACGATAATGAGCTGCTTGTTTCAAGCACCAGAGACGTCTTCATGCGGCTACTGTTACGGCGGCGGCGAATCTGTGTTGGACACACAGACAGTGGGAAGCAGGTAGCGTTACAAAAAGCGATGCTAATGATAGAAATTCAATAAAGAAAACGAAAATATTATTTCGTCAACATTTCTCGCTACACACACACACACACACACACACACACACACACACACGGTCATGAGGCATTAACAGCTTTCCCAAGTTGTTCTAAACATTGTTTATAATAGATAGTAAATGTGTATGACGCTCTTCGCCTAAGGAGAAGCTTTCCCGGTTGTTCGCATCTGGAATCACAACTATTTTACTCATTATCCATTAGAATGGTTTGTAAACATGACTTATTCAAATAATATAATGACAAGAATCCGCCCGCAGAGATATATGCGAGATGTTCCGAAAAATTCGTGTGTGTGTGTGTGTGTGTGTGTGTGTGTGTGTGTGTGTGTGTGTGCGCGCGCGCGTGAGCGAGCGCGCCATCAACATTTTCATAGGGAAGATAAACATAAATATCATAATATGTCTTTCCTGTGGCTGTGTCAATCTTCTCATTTTCTAAACTATGATATTATAAAACAAGACCATAAAATACATGAATAAAAGATATGTGGCTTTCGAACTCAGTTTAGAATTATTCAAGCTTGCGCGCCTTCCAGCCACACAGCCTCTTGGAAGCAGGGAATGTGAAGATAACAAAGGCATCACACAGACCACGCACGTTCAGGAAGCATTTGTCTTGAGTGGCGGTTATGACACTAATTACAAAGCATCGTTCTGGGTTCAAATCCAGACGTAGGCGATCCGATGCGAGGTTGACTAACTCATGCTCTTGTGTATGTTGAATCACCAAGCAGGATGGATATCAAACGTGCGTCTTTCTTTTATTAATACTATATAAATGGTAGAGAAACTATATTATATTTTACATTTCCATAGCTATAATGTAAAGTTATCTGCATGGACACACGTAAAAGACAGAATAGGAGGTTGGCTTTCTATTGTTCAGGCATTAAATTATTGAAAAAAGCATATTACAAAAAATAGAGAAGAGAAACAATGGTATTCTTAAAAATATAGCAAATATAGTAGATTTTTTTCTGCAAGAACGCACGTAAAAGACAGAATACGCCGTTAGTTTTATATTTTCAGCCAACAAAGTCATTGAAGAGATCACATATAATACAAAAAATGTATAGAAGTTGTAGCAAAGTCAAGCAACAGTGAAATGATAAGCAGATATCAAGAGAACGAACGTAGTACATGATTCCCAGCGTGCTCCAGTGAACCCAAGACGAACGTTCCGGGAAAAGGGTACGATGCTTCAGACAGTGGAGACGAGCACGTGGCGGGAGCACGACTGAGTGAACTGTTGACAAGGTGTAACTTTGTGATGCAAATTAAAGTAGTGTGAAGCTGAAGGTCATGACTCGGATGAGAAGCAATACCTTTTTTTATCCATAATGTTGCGTGGAAAATTACATGAAGCTGATAAATATAAGTAAATTATCATAAAAATTATGGAACAATCGTTAAGAGAAGATGAACAGATGTGATTAGAGCATACGAAGCTTACCTGTCACGTGGAGCCAACACGCTATTTAGTTTCTAGAAGGTTAGATTATATGAATTGGGAAGATAGGTAGGTGGTAATAGGAAGGTTGGCAAGAGGGAACGTTCATGGTCAGTATAGGAGCTGCCCCGTGTAGACCAACCAGACTTTTGCAGTGTCCTTCATGCTTATGTTAGGTTCTCATATGTACTGGTAAGGTGACGTGTTGTCTTTCCCATAGACGTTGCAAGTTAGATATAAGAATGTTCATTTATACACTTTGTTGCTGGAGTTTCACAATTCTATCCCAAATCGTGTGTATTATAATGGTTTACTGGGATTTCCTATTAGTATGATACCTCGAAGTGTTTCATTTGTTCAGTAGAAATTACAGAAATACCGAACTATATAATGACCATGTCTATGTGTTCGTGTTAACTGAACATGACAGCCTGATTAACACACCCACGCTTCTTCCATACCGTGAGAATTATTATAGCAGTAACTCGAAATGACAGACTTCTAACTTATGCAGCCAGGTTAGTGTATAAATGGACGGACACAAGGCCTGCATCAGTAATTAAACAGTTGAATAATTATGGTTATGTCAAGAGGTGAATGAAATAAATAGTAATCCACTGATACCTTCACGCTGCCACCCCTTATGTATTATTACTGGCGTTCCCGGCTTGGAAATTAAAC
>NC_059268.1:12516683-12536683 GCF_017591435.1 Portunus trituberculatus | reverse complement strand
TATAACGCGTTGTGTTTCGTAAATTGATAGCGTAGAAGTATGTTCTGTAAACGGTTGGTATGAAGATATTTTACATTAACTAGTTTACCGAGGGGCATCATATGAAGTAGTAGCGGCAGCAAGCAGCGTGATGTCATGTGTGCAGACAGTCTGCCTCTTGTTACGGCACGAGGCGGTGTGATTGGCGAGGAGTGTCTCACTCGTGGCCGCCGTGCGTGGTGTCCATCAGCCTGGCATTCAAGAAACGGGTCATGCTTTCGACACCTTTTTGATTGGAATTCACTGAGGAAGACAACTCATGGATTTTAGATCTTTAAAAGTTCATTTATGAATGCATGTTAGAAGTGGCGCCACATATGAATAGTGTAGTGACTCTCATTGCTACTGTAGATACACGCTCAGGCACAGACAAAGACAAGTGCTCATCCTAACTGACAGGTACGTCAATACTATAGGCAAGGACGCTGTAGTGGCCCGTCACGCCGCCACGCCTATCAGTCTGACACTCACGCCTCCTGATGATGGTGAGGTGCACCTTGACGCGGGATGCCGCCTTCATTACTACTGCTGCAATCTCATCACGTCAACAGCTGCTCGACATCATGCATGTGATGATGATGATCATATATATATATATATATATATATATATATATATATATATATATATATATATATATATATATATATATATATATATATATATATATATAAAATCATGGTTACATTTTTATAAAATAGGATAAAATAAAATCAATCATTCTATCGTATTTTTTGCTTAATCATGTGATTGTATTTTTTTTTTTTTCTTCAATAAAGAATGATGACAGTGGCCGAGACGGTGCACCAGCCCGACGCCGCGTGCAGGTTGTAATGAAAATGCATGTTGTTCGGAAATGTAGATTAACTATGTGCAAGTTCCGATGAAAATACCATGTATGGAAATGCGGTGGTGCCACAGTGCCGAGTGACATAAGCCACGTGTACCCCCACCACCTCCACCACCACCACCATATCCACGTGTATGGTCCAGGCGTGAAGCCACCAGGTCCATCCCGACAGAACCCCCCTTCTCCCTCCTCCCCGTGGTGTGCGGCCCGTGCTGGCACCACCACATGTGTTTCCAGGTGTTTCGGTGCCTGCCTGTGCCCCTCCCACCCCCTGTTGGTCCTCAGACCACGAAGACTCTCGACTCGATGAAATGATTCAGAGTTTTCTACATAAGTTTGCCAAAAGAAACTGTCTTGAGAGCAGAATTGATGATTCCCCACACCACTTGTTCACTCCAACGCACGTTTCCTTTCCCTTGTGACCTCGTCTTGTGTACGGTGTAAAGTCTGGAGTGAGTCCCCTCATTTGGACACAGTGTGAGTGGTTGGAGGTTTGCGGCTGCTGCTTGCTGCTGAGGGTGTTGTTCACTTTCTCATTTTTATTGCTTGTGTCTATCTATGTTTAGATGCAGAAAAGAGAAAGGACCCAAAGGAAATTTGTCAGCAGGATACCGCGTTTATTTCTATCAATACGTAAATTTTTCTTGTTCCCCGCCGAGTGCCTTAAAATTATTTTATTTATTTAAATTTTCATTACGGTTTCGACAAGCGTGCTTTAATATGTTGTCAAGAAGCAACCGTGCTTACAAGTGGTGGCGCCACCATGCACACTTACAAGAGCTATAACCACAAGCGGGCTTTCTTTTTTTTTTTAAGTTATATATTACGAATGGAACATACGTACGTAGTCGTTCCAAAATTAATGTTTTAAAAACTCTTCAGTATCTTTGCAGATGAAAAGAAAAAGTCTTTGCTGTATCTGTAGATAATAGAATCATTACTTGATGTGAACAGGAGCGCACCAGATTCACATTGTAAAAGGCACAGTATACTGAACACACGGACATGAGTGCGTTCTCTCGTGTGTCTCGGCCAGATGTCAAACCCTCTAATTCAGGGACTCGACCTCCATCTACTGATTTACCGAGCGTATTTTGCAAATTTGATCCATATATTGTTACTGCATTATTTTGTACTCACTTGAAATGGGAACACAAACAGCATGTTGTGTAGTTTGTAAGTGTAAGGCCCAGATCAGACAGTCATTTATTTGATATAGAAAGTGAAAGTAATCAATCGAGGCGTGTTAGTTTCCTTACCAAAATGATTATGCGATAATAGAAAATTAAGAAATGGTTTGCTCACTTGAAACGCAACTTTACTGATTCTGTTACATGCTCCACTTGAAAAGTAAAAGATGTTTTAGGTCACATGTTGAAGACTACAGTATTCAGCCTGAGTAATGTTCAGTACCAATCAATCCACATTAGAAGCGATGACGAGACTGGCGTGCAGTGTTGCTGTGTGTATCGTTTGGTGAACTCCTCTTTGATGTGATGTTTGATGTTTGGAGGTGTCAACACATGTATTATAAGTTTGTCAAATGTTGACAAGTCTGAATTTCCCTTGCTGGTGGAAGGCAAGAGAACAAGAAGGCACAAAGGGCTCGTGGCACACACCACATCACCTTCGCTGATTAAGTCCATAATTTATGTTAAAGTATTAAACGTAAGTAATATTTAAGGCTTGGAAATTGTTCCCAAAATGTTTTATCCAGATGTGTGTGTATTATATTCACTTATATGCTGTTTTCTCTGTACACAAGACTTGTGTAAGGGACACAGGTGTTACTCTGGTTGGTGGTCGTGGGTAATGCATCTGCATGTGTACATATTACCTCATTCCTCTTCCTCTGACCTCTTCCTTTTCCTTGCTTCAGTCGTCGCCCACTTACTCTGGGCAGCGACGCGTCCACGTGCATAATAATAATGATAAAAGATAATCATAGGTAGTGTTAGGAGCGACCAGTCCCGGCCGCGCCAGGCCTCGCGTCACGTGTAGGCTCAGTGCGGCCTGACGGGAGGCTCCCCGGGCCCCAGCAAGGTCGATGTTGTCACGCCGCGCGCCGCTAGGCACAGGACAGGGCACAGCCAGATGACCGTGGACTTCCGCTTCTCCTCACTCAATGTTCAGGTTTTTCTGCTCGCTTTGATAGCCTCTGTGGTACTAACGAGTCTCCGCTGACTGGCTGCACCGTAAGAGTCCGACACCATGCTCTCACCCTTTTTGTGGCTCAGGATCGAGCATCTGATAGTAATTTTGATCAATGGATTATTTTACCATAATGTTCAATATGATAGTAAATTATAATTTCATAAACTCTTTCACTTGGTTTGAATACAATTATCGACCGTTTTGTAGAAATAAAATAGGAGTAACATTGTATTCTGAATTCAATATATTTATTGAACGTGAAAAACAAAAGGAACGATAACTTTGATTTCTTGTATGTAGAATTAATGCAAGCTGCTCAGGTTCAAATCTTCACACGAGCCACGTGATTGCATTCACTCTGACCGGTGTCTTTTCTCGACAGTGTGTATTCTAAGTGCAGCAGGACACACCTGCTTGGTCAAAGGTAAACAATGTGACTCTCGGACAAGACAACAAAGCCAGCGCCTTTGTTGTAGTCTCACACTTTATCGAAAGTTTGGAACCGTTACTGTGGTTCACTATTCAAAATGTTCTTTGTTATATTTAGCTGATACCTTACATTGCCCACCCGTGGACAGCCACAAAGTGTGATGAGGACATGCAGGTCCCGTGATAAAGTCTGCGTCATGCCCGTCAAACCTTCGCGACACACTGCTTCCCATTGAGACTCTTCCAGAAATTATAAAAGAATTTCATCCATTTCCATAGAGTTTCCTTTATTATGCTGCTAAGAAGGAGGATGTCAAGTGGAGAGAACTGTGGAACTGAACCGCGGGTGTTTTCTAGTATAAGTGAAGGAGTCCGTCAAGCAGACATCGCCTCTTTACTGTTCATGCGAGGCATGAATTCTCGAGTCAGACACTTTTCCTTAATAATCCCGAGTCGACCAAGTGCCAGCATGGATCTGGTAATCACGCCTGTCCTGTATCAGTCCGTGCCACTCGCTGCCGTACCCGTAC
Organism: Portunus trituberculatus; assembly: GCF_017591435.1. NCBI lineage: Eukaryota > Metazoa > Arthropoda > Malacostraca > Decapoda > Portunidae > Portunus > Portunus trituberculatus. Next base: position 12,532,681 of record NC_059268.1, on the reverse strand, counting down.
TTTCGCCTCTAGCCGCCAAATCTACTCCTACCACCATTTAAGATGTGATTAGAATGATAGAAATAAATATTAAAAAATGTGGATTTAACGCACAAAGTACTCGCGTGAGCATACACACACACACACACACACACACACACACACACATATATATACCACCACCACCACCATCACCACCACCAGACTATACAATATTGCTTAAAACACACACACACACACACACACACACACACACACACACACACACACACACACACACACACACACACACATATATACCACCACCACCACCATCACCACCACCAGACCATACAATATTGCTTAAAACACACACACACACACACACACACACACACACACACACACACACACACACACACACACACACACACACACACACACACACACACACACACACACACACACACACACACACACACACATATATATATATACCACCACCACCATTACCACCACCAAACCACACAATATTGCTTAAAACACACACACACACACACACACACACACACACACACACACACACACACACACACACACACACACACACACACACACCACCACCACCACCACCACCACCACCACACACATATTGTTAACACACACACACAAACACACACACACACACACACACACACACACACACACACACACACACACACACACACACACACACACACACACACACACACACACACACACACACACACACACACACACACCACCACCACCACCATCACCATCAGACCACACAATATTCCTTAATACACACACACACACACACACACACACACACACACACACACACACACACACACACACACACACACACACACACACACACACACACCACCACCACCATCATCACCATCAGACCACAATATTCCTTAATACACACACACACACACACACACACACACACACACACACACACACACACACACACACACACACACACACACACAGCCTGGGTTTGTCGTGGACCGTGGACTGGTATAGTTGCTGTAGCATCTGGCTGTGCCCCAACATCGTGCTCCTCTTAAGTTCACTTAGAAATGAATGTTGTTGGTGTCGTTGCTTTAGCTTAGACGCTGCGCTAGACTAAGTCGGTCGTCCTGGTGGGTTGTCCCCGACGAAGGAAGAAGCTGCTACCCTCAGATCTCGCCCTCAGCCGGCACTACAGTGGCTCTGGTGAATGGTGTGGGCGGGCAGGGAAGAGGGGATCTGAGAAGTGAATTTGGTCCAATTTCAGGCTCTTAACGATCCTCTCATTGCGTGGACTCAGTTAAACGCGACATGATAAGCGGTCACTGTCTGTCTCTCTCATGTGTAGTCACGGCGCCAAGAGCCTCTTGTAACCCCATGCGGCGAGTGTGTCTCCGGTGACCGAGCTAGGGTGAGCGTTGCCTCCCGCTGGTCGTCACCCTTCAGCCACAGCCGAGGGGTGGTGGCGGCTGGCCCGCTCACCGCTTCACCTGCACTCCACTGTCATTCCTCGTGGTAGCGCCGACAGTTTCTAGAGGCTTAGAATGAACGGCTACTAGAAAGGTTTAGAGAAGTCATAGAGTGGCATCAATTAGATTACCGAAGAAAAGACTAGAAGTGATCATCTTTGTACCTACACACTTATTTCTTTCTTACTTTACGTTTTCAAAGTCTTAGGCATAGATAGATTTAGTGTTGAAAACTAGTCACTAATGACAAGAAAACAACGATCTGTAAATACAACTCTAGATGAGAAAGTCTACTCTAGCTGCTGGGCCTGTTACTACCAACTACTAGATAGTCGAGGCGAAATATTGTTGAGACGCGGTGCTAGAGTCACTAACAGCCTCTTGAGCCCCCTTGTTGATACTCATTTCCTTGTTATTTCATCTTTTTGCACGTTAAATTCCAAGTTATGCACCTTTCCATAATATTTTTTGACTTTTTTCCATTTCGCACAGTCATACGTTCATTATATGCACCCGATTTTAACTTTTCTTATACAGAGTTTATATACATCTTTCTGGTACATTTTGTGTATCAATTTTTGTCCCTATATACTATTATCACTCACTTATTTTGTTATTATTTTACTCCTTGTTTTATTATTATCATTATCTATTTATTTGTTTATTTGTTATTATTATTATTATTATTATTATTATTATTATTATTATTATTATTATTATTATTATTATTATTATTATACTGTCCATCTGCATTTTGGTGCTGGTTATCATTATATTGGCCCGTGCATTTTATCTGTTCTTTTTCTATCTATTTTGCTCGGTGTTATAAATTGCTCTGAAGTACGGGTTATTAACTCCTTGTTTTTGAAGTGTAATCTGCATAACAATTATAATTATGTTCGATTATAGACAACTTAAATCCATTAACCTACTTTGGAATTTAACTTTAAACAATTCAGAATTCAAGATATTTGCATTAGATGAAAAGCGAGGAAAACCTCTGAGGCAAAAGGTAGAATTTAGCTGAGAGTTAACAGTGTGAGGAGTGGGTGGGTCCCTCGCCGTCGGTCGAGTGTCGCCGCGGGCGGCGGTGCCGGCCCGGCCGTCCGTCCGCCTCATCCTGGTATTGGAAGAGGACAACTCTTCTGTTCCTCCTGCACTGCCCATGGTTGTCTTCACGACGCTATAGTCAGGGCAGGAGATGCTTCCCGGATGAGAGCAGGAGCGGGTCACGGCGGTGTCAGCAGGGTCGCCCTCAGCACCAGCGGCAGCGTCGGGGGACCACCACCAAGCGGCGAGCCTCATAAGCTGGCACGCTTGGCTCTCCCTGTCGTGCGGGCGCTGTAGTCGGTGCTTGTGTGGCGTTGCAGTTCTTCCTCCGTCTCAACTACCTGGATATGCATCGCACCTACGGCTGTGCCGCCAACCCCCAGCGTACGCGGCCGCTCTGCGACTTTTGTGGCCGAAAGTTCTGTCAGCCTCAGAAACTGAAGGTGCACATCAAGCGAATGCACAGTGGTGAGTGTCGGGATGGTGGAGGTGAGGGAGGGGACAGGCGTCGCATCCTAGTCTGTACGGCAAGTCACACTCGCCGGTGGGGTCAAGAAGCAGCTGCAGGTAGGGTCGGGATGCCGCCAGTGACCTAGTAACAGGGGTCAAGAGGACGACCTACGGTAAGGGCAGAAACCAGGGCGGGCTCGACGGCTGGCCTCTCACCTGCTACCACACACCCACCCACCCACACACACACACACACACACACACACACACACACACACACACACACACACACACACACACACACACACACACACACACACACACACACACTTGCTAATCCTACTCACAGATATTCAACATCATATTCAGCCTCTGTTACCCCCGGCTCTTCTGACCTGAACTGACCCGTGAGGTGTGAAAGCTCCCTTCATGTTCTGCATTGAGCTTTCGTTTTCCCTGGCTGCCTCTCACTGCTTCACACTCTCCATCTCACCTCTCACTCCCTACAACTCCCAGCTGCTACACTTGGACGATCTGCTTCTCCTGTTCAGTTTTGTTCCAAGGCCAAGTCAACCAGCACGACTCGCCGGGAAGACACAAGGACAAGGCAAGGGGTCGCTCAGCCGCTTACTTCTCTTCCACTAATTCTCTTTCTTATTGCGGGCTGTCAAAATTTCGTCCCCACTCAGAAGTATCAGTTCCTTCTCCGAAATTGTGTGATTGATTGTGTGAATCATGTCAACACACATCTCCCAGGGATAGTTGAGTGGATGAATGGATAGATGAAAAAGACGGATTGACAGATAGACGGAGAAATTAAATATGTGTATGTGTTCATAAGGATAGGTCACATTTTTTCTTCTTTTTTAATAACTTGTTAAGTTTAATCTTCAACCTCTTTCATATTCACACTGAAACCTACTTTCTTGTAACTCTTAACCTTCATCATTTTAACTTCAACCACTTTCGGTCTTTCCTCTCAACTCCAGCAGTATGTATCTTTTTAATTCTAACCTCTATCCTCTTATCTTCATCCTCTCTATCCTCAGTAGCAGCCGCCTCCTTGAGTTCACACTTCTACGTTCATGTTACCTTCTTAAATTTCATCCCTCATCTGTTATCGTAGGAACTAAAACTGGGAATCCTAAATTATAGCTAAATTGTAGAACATGATTCACCATGCATAGTCAATACGACCCCTCAGAAACAGTAGCTTGGCTTACTTCTTTTAGAGATGTATTTCATTTTTCTCCTTTTTTTTTCATTGATTCTTGCACGACACATTCTCTGATGCAAATATGCAAATATTCGCTGTTCCTTCCTTGAGCACACAACATGACGACCTTGACAGTATTTAGACCAGTGCACCTACTTCAAGACAAAACATGACATCACGCCGTGCAGAGACGACACAGTTCTGTACTTACTGTACTTCGCTCCTGCTTTGGTGGTTAAATTTTCTCGGATCTTCCCGCTCTGCTGTTGTTGGCACGCCTTCTGACCACAGACAGTTGAGAGTATTCTTAAAATCCCTACACCACAAAACAAACAAGATCCTTGAAGCCTGCACTCCAAGAATAAGATAAAGACACCAGCGCCATCTATGCAGAAGACGAGTATGTGGAAAGTATGGTGGGGGCCCCTCTCCGCCTTCCCTGGTTCCGCCCAAAAACTTAGTCTAGCGAGCGTCTGCGCCGGGAGTGCGGCAGGCCGAGCACCTCTCCTCCACCCTGCCTCACAAGGGTGTCACCATGATTGCGTGCTGTGTCAGTCCTCCGGGAACTGCCGCCCTCCCTCGCCAGACACTCCTTCTCTCATTCTCAAGTTGGTCTTTCCTTTTCTCTTTTCTCTCTCGTGCGTCTGCGTGCGTGACTGGATCTGGCGACTTATGGTTTGTCTCGTGTGTGTGTGTGTGTGTATGTGTGTGTGTGTGTGCGTGTGCGTGTGCGTGCGCCCGTGTGTATGTGTGTGCGTGTGTTTGCGGCGAACAGTTCTTCTTGCGGCTACACTCGCTGGATATGCACGTGACCTACTCCTGTGGCCGCAATCCCGCCCGTGTCTTCCCGCTGTGTGACTACTGCGGCAAGAAGTTCTGTCAGCCGCAGCACCTCCGCTCCCACCAGAAGCGCATGCACGCAGGTAAGTCACCAGTATAAACACACTAACAAGCACCAAACAAAACTTTCAAGTGCCGGAGCTCACTTTCAATCTTTGCGCTCATGTTGCACGAAAATTAAACATTTTTTCTTCAAATTTTCCCTTTTTTTGTATATTCATGTCACATCCTCAATAACGAACTGGATTAAAGATTCTAATTCTTATATATATATATATATATATATATATATATATATATATATATATATATATATATATATATATATATATATATATATATATATATATATATATATATATATATATATATATGACTTTTTATTAAATATGTTTTATATCATTGGGATTTAATTACTTACAGATGCATGATCACTGTTGAGGTATATTTATTTCAGTGTTTTTTATAAATTTTAGAGGCTAATTACTCCCTTCAGTTTGTGGAAATAAATATTTATTTTGAACATATTTTAATTCCTCAGATTTGTGTTATGCCTCATTCCATGTGAGGAGGGCAGCACCGAGGGGCTGTGTGATGCTCTGGGTGGTGATGTCCATTGTTGTGGTAGTTTTCAGGACAAGGTCACCACCACTGTTGGGAGCGCCAAGCAGGCAGAGAGTGGTGGTGGCGATGATAGTGGTGGTGTGATGACAGTTGTGGTAATGATAGTGGTGGTGTGATGACTGCTGTGGTGATGGTGGTGTGAGAACGGTTGTGATGGTGGTATGGTGAATGATGTGTTCGTGGTGACGGTGATGGTGAGCTGGGTGTGAATGACAGCCGTAGTAATGGTGATGAGGGGAAGGTAGTAGAGGTGGTGGTGATGCTGGTGGTCCTTGGGGAGGCGGTGATGGCAGAGGTAGTGGTGGTGGCGATTTGAGTGAGCGAGAAGCAGAGATTGGATGAGTGGCGTGAGATGAAAGCACGAGATTTTTTTTTTTTCTTCTTCATCAAATTTTAACGGGAGTATTTGTTTTTTCTTCACCTTATTATTATTATTATTATTATTATTATTATTATTATTATTATTATTATTATTATCATTATTATCATTATCATTATTATTATAACTATTATTATTATCATTGATATCATAATCACTAGTGTTATCATTATCATTTCTTATGAGTATTACATTCATTTAGTTCAAGGTAGTAAGTATACGTAATTTTAAGTTTTAATTCAAAATACTAACCTGTGATATACGTGTAACATGTTTCTCTTTTCCAGGGAAGGTAATAGTATGTGAAATGTTGAATTATTCCCTCCATGACCTTCCTGTCACTCCTTTTCTTTGATGAGGATTAGCTAATGTAGATGAGAAGCGTAAAAATGCATACGTTGCTCATCTTATGCTTTATTTTCTTCCCCTGAGTGCAAGTAATTCATAAAAACACATTAAGAACACATTAACATTCACACACATATATACATACCCATCCTGCTTAGATAACTGTTACACATTCACAAACATTGAACTTGTTACACAGAACACTGGTCATCGACAGTGACTCCACATTAACATCTTCCTGTAGGCGCTTGTTTACCACACACCACGCACGTAGAGTGTATGTGTGCCCACTTCTTGTTCACTCACTCACCTGGATGCGGACACACACTAAGGACTGCACGAAGGAAAAGGGTGCGCGCACGCACACACACACACACACACACACACACACACACACACACACACACACACACACACACACACACACACACACACACACAAACACACACACTTTTGTAATCTCCTTCCACACAAACTACAAAGAACTAATTCAACACTTCAAAAACAGTCAGACGTAGAGGCAATCCATGCACACTTATCTCCTCTTTCTAGCGTTCTCTAAACTCAGTAAAGATGAAAGTAAAATCAGTCCTTCCTTCCCTAACCTTAAGAGTACTGTGGTGACTTTCCTCATTCCATCCTCCATCACCTTCTCTTTCTGCCTTTGTCGTGATGTCCCTGATCCATGTATTCCTAACTCCGTGACGCGCTTCCTCTCAGACATGGCCGAGGTGCTGCGGGAATTCCAGTGTAAGCTGTGTTTCAAGGTGCTGGGATCGCGGGCGGCACTGCAGAGGCACCTGAAGGAGGTACACCACAAAGTAAGTTTAATAGTGTTGGCTCGTCAGTTCTGTTTTCTCTCTATCTGTCTCTCTCTCTCTGACTCGTATATCGAAGTAAAAGCAGGTGTAGTATTTCATCCACTAATAACAATCTCCCCACCTCGCCTCCGTACCATGGTCGCAGCAGGATTTAAGCACTGGCGCGACGTGTGACCGTTGTGGCAAAATGTTCCAGAATAAGAGCAACCTCAAGATACACATGCTGACACACTCAGGAGTCAAGCCCTTCAAGTGAGTGTGTGTGTGTGTGTGTGTGTGTGTGTGTGTGTGTGTGTGTGTGTGTGTGTGTGTGTGTGTGTGTGTGTGTGTGTGTGTGTGTGTGTGTGTGTGTGTGTGTGTGTGTGTGTGTAAACCAATTTTCAGCTACGTCAAGCTTCTCAAGACTACCTTATGTTTTCAGACTGTACTTACAGATGTCTCATGTTTGACAGGTGCACCGAGACGAGCTGCAACGCTGCCTTCACCACCAAGCAGTGTCTCCAATTCCACTACAAGAAAGTACACGGCTACACGGGGGAGAGCATGCCCACTATCGAGCGCTGCATTCCCTACACCTTTGACTCCTACTCTGGCGGACTGGTCAACGATCCAGGCAGGGGAAAGGTGCCTAACGCCAGCCCGAGCAATGTCAGCTCCGAAACGCCGTCTGAGAACACATCCAACCAACAGGCTGAGAACTCCCACGGGACTGACCCACAACCGGCCTCAGTTGGTCCCAGCGACACGCCACCCTCATCACGGGCAGATCTTCTCTTGGCAGCAGCGGCCAAACTGCCCCCAGCAGCAACCTTGCACGGCTATGTGACCAAGTACGCCACGGCCACCACGCGGCTGGTCAGTAAAGGGTCTCGCAAGTGGCTTGGAGATCCCCTGGAGATGCAAGATCGAGATTACGACCCCGATGAAAATGCACGTGATGTGTATGACTTTGACGATCGCCTGGAGGAAGAACTTGCTCAGAAGAGAAAGAAAGATGAAGAAGAGACAGCCGGGGAAGAAAAGTTGTACCGGCGAGAGTCCAATGCGTCGCTGCTGGTGGAGGCTGCCCTCAGTGTGGCCGAGCAGACCCTCAAGATGGACGGCCGCGTGGGCGGAGTGGGAAGCCACGACCGCCTCTTGGGCTACAGTGGCCGCTATTCGCCCCTCCCGCCCTCGGCTGTTGTAACTTCCATCGAGCAAATCCTACCACCTGACGCAGCCCTTGCCACCCACATCAAATACACCAGCGCGACGGAGGACGAGCGGGGACACCTGGAGTACACACTTGAGCGGGAATATGATCCACGTGATCTGCCTGAGGTGATGGTCGTACATGAGACCATCGGGACGCGTGACTTGCATGATTCACTGGGCCATGACCTGCACGACAACCTTCACGCCACCCTGGACCCTCTTCCACCTTCATCTGTCGGGGACGACCTGCACTCCCATCACCAGACTGACCACGCCCACAACCTTACCCTTGTAAAATCAGATGACCTTCCTCCTCCAACACCCGCCACCCCAGTGGATCCAGGAACGCCCATGGCTCCACCCACTCCCCTCAGCTCGGGAGGGGGCTTGGAACCCACCCTGCAGGTATTAGACCAGCTACCGGTGTCGCAGGGACTCCCGGTGTCACTCCCCTCCTCCCTCAGTGTTGGTTTGGACATGAGCTACAAGCACTACCGCCACGCCGAGCTGACACCCGTTGGCCAGGAGCATTGCCTCCCCAGCCACCTGGATGACTCGGAAACCTCTATGGGGCTGGACCCCATGTGTGAGGGAGGTCATCTGTCGCCCAGAAATGACCATCTAACAGACCAGCTATCACTACCCGAGCTGCAGCCACATGACTTCCGTGGCCTGCCCGCCCTGCGCTCTCCTGAGCCTCCCCGGTCACCCTACCTCTCGCCCAGCCCGACTCCTGATGCTCTTCGCTCCTATCTGGTGACGACGGACGGTCTTCGCTCCCCTGTGCCGCTTGACCAATGCGTGGACATGACCCGCGCTAACCTCTTCCTCCGACCAGCTGACCTGGCCAGTCTGCAGCAGCGGTATCATGGGGAGGTCAGCCACCAGTCTGGTCGTGCCCAGCTGTACGAGCTGGAGAGGGTTCCCGCCCACTCGATGGACCTGAGCATGACTGGCCGCACGCTCACCTTCACCAGTGACGCTCACAGGCCGGGCTCAGTGTGCACCACCGTGTATGTGTCGGATTCACACCCCGATGACCGCCACTCCCTCGACCTAACCCTTCCCCGGCATGACCCTGACGTCCACCGCATGGACTCGCCTATCCACAATCACCCAGCAGCCCGTGGAATGTCTCCTCACTCCCAGCTGTCCCCCAATAACCAGCTGTCTCCTCACAGTCAACTCTCCCCTCATAATCAGTTGTCTCCTCACACTCAGCTGTCTCCTCACACCCAGCTGTCACCTCACACCCAGCTGCCACCCTACTCCCAGCTGTCCCCTCATGGGCAAATGTCACCCCTTGTCAATCTGGGGATGGACCGAGGAGGAGTTGGCAGCCCTCCACTCTCCCCCTCTGCTAACCCCCCTTTGCCCCCAATCAGCCGCATCGTTGCGCCTGCTTCTCATTCTCCATTGCTCACCTCAAGACAGATGTCTCCCATTCCAAGGTCTGACTTGTCTCCTTCTTTCACCACCCACACCCACGGGGAACTTTTCGTGACGGGAAGTGCAGTTCCCCTCCAGCCTGGGACCCCAGTACCCCCATCTACCCCAAATTCTCAGATAAGTAAAGACAGATCATCTCCCTACTCTCAATACCCGTCATCTCCCTATCCCCGCCACCATAACCACTCCTCCCCACCTCCGTCATACCATTACCAGTACTACTGACCGAGGCTCCCTCCCTCGCCCTCCCAGATAGCGGTTGGCTCCCAGGACCTACTCTTCGCCCCAGATACTCCAGAGGGCGGTCTCCTTTCCCCCTCTGCTCACTGTTCCTAGTACTGTACCAACGACAAAGGCCTGCCCGGTGTGGCCGCACAGTACCAGGACTGTCATGGTCTTGACGCGTTGACAACGATGGGGAATACCTCACTGGAGGCCAGGCGTTCTTATGGCGATTTTTACTCAATTATTTTTAGGTACTGTCATTCACCGTGGGCATTTATAGTTTAAATACCCCGACTTCATAATTTATAAGCTCAATTCAACCCGCACTGATAACTCAAAGGTTTTCGATGATCGTGATATGAACTTCTGATAAAGATTTGTGCTTTTTTATATGATGTGGGTAAATACTCTCTTGTATTCGTGGTTCCTCTTCCTTCCCTCCTCTCAGCGACAAGGAGCGTCTTCCCCTGTTCTTTCCTGTCCCGTGTGACGGTCTTCCTCTAAGCGTGTGAGGCTGCCCGGCGGCGTGAGTTACGGTTGTCTTTTTACGGCTTTCGAATGAACTTTTTAAGAGTGTCGTGTTTGTAGGAGGGCCTTGTAGCTTCCTCGTGTGTTGTGCCAAGGGTCACTCCTTCCCCTAGTTTTCTCAAGGACCTTCTTGTCTTGGTTGTGACCCTCAACTTTCATGGTGTATACATGATCGCCTCTTCCAACTCAGGGAGTGCTGTTTACGGAGTTCTTTCCAGTGATCTGAGAGGCGTCATCCATAAGGGCCTGAGAGCAGTGGACTAACTGAAATGCTGACACACTCCTCCTATGCACTCAACTATAACATATGCAAATGCAATATATATGCAATTTGTAACGAAGCCTGGCATTTGCATAGGCCATGTTCGTGCGCCTAAGCATCGCCGGACGTCAAGGAGAGTCACTCCGAGAGGCGGGCGGGCCGAGTGAGGGAGCCGCCTCCACACCTCGTGGAGGACTCACTCACCTCCTGAAATGGCACCCACTGCGTCACTCTTATTTTCTATTTCGTGCCAAGACCCGGCACGGGGAGGCCGAGCCTTCTGTGCTTCGCAGGACCCTGGGACCGCGACCAGACAGTGTTAGTGAACGGAGTGAGATATATATTTTGCTGTTACAATTTTTCAAATTCCTTTAGCTGTTTTTTCCTTTTCAACTGTGAGTCGTGTATATTGTCGAGACAAACAGTGGCGAGTGGTCTTATCGGGGTTTGTATCCCAGGGCAGCCTGTTGTTTCTTTATCATTATGTACAAAGGGAGAGTGAAAACTCGATGTGAACCTTATGTGCCAATGTTTCTAGATAACACTTGTTAGCTATACCGTGTCTGAACCATTCATGTTGACGATATTTGAAGGTGTTGCAATTGTTTTACGTGTGAAAATGGACTATTAAGTGTATCCTCTGAATTTGTGTACTTTACGGATTGGGACTGAATTCAAAGCAATAATGTAAGATCGCTCCCTCTCAGTGCACTGACAACAGGAACGCCCGCTGGCTCGGCCGGCCATATGGTGCCTCGTCTTGCGACGCTCCCTCAGCCCGCGTTGATTCGTGCGGGCGGCGGCCGGACAGACAGACAGCCAAGTTTCCTATGCCGAGTTGGAACATTGTCTTAAGGTTGTTGTCCCAGTCTTTAATTATCTAGTCGAAGAAAAGCTAACGTACTGATGATTCTCTGGAGTAGCAAGAGACTGCTCAGGTCTATAAAAACTGGATGTAGATACTTCTCTGTGATAAGCGGTTTTCTTTACCCTTTCTTATATTTTGTCAACTGACTGTCTCATTCCTGTCCCCGCTCAGCACAACACTGTCACATATTTGCATTGAAAGGTTTCAAGAGAGGCTCAGCAAATTGCTAAAAAAATTTAAAAAAAGAAAATTGATACATTACAGAAGACGATTAAACACACACACACACACACACACACACACACACACACACACACACACACACACACACACACACACACACACACACACACACACACACACACACACACACACACACACACACACACACACACACACACACACATATACACACACACACACACGTATATTACATAATCATCATAATCATTGGCTGAGGAAGGTCGGTAAGACGGGAGAAGAGTATACCAGTGGCGGCGTCTGGCGGCCTCCTCCCCTGTGATCCCTAATGTATCATGCCCCGTGAACGTTGTGATGAGTGTCCCGCATATGTGTTCCCCCAAGTCTCTCACACCTGAAAGAGTGGTGTCAACTTTATCACTGTATTGATAACCAAACGTGTTTGTGTGAAAGTGTTATTGGAAGTTAAATTATTTGTGGAAGTTTATTAATGGATTAGAAAATTGATTATTGTGTATCGTTTTTATCATTGTCAATTTGCAGGTGGGCATTTCAAGTGAAACATTTCCATCTCATTGGTTCATGGCCTTTAAAGTTTCGAAGATATTCCACCAGGTGCTTAAATTACAAACGAGTCAGCCGAACAGCGAGGAGTCTTAATGGTGATTGCTAAGTTAACACCACTTGACTAAGGTTGTAGCTCCCCGTCATCTCTCCCATTCTTGGAAGCTACCTTCAGAAATCTTCATAGAACTCGTCATCTTGGAATCTTAACACCGATCACATGCAGACCCGAGGTAATTTTTTTAGGTTCAAACCATTGTTGACCAACCAAAATAGTTTTTTGGAGAATTATGGTAATGAAGCAATAATGTACAACTCTACCTTCACTGTGTTGCCTACACTTGTTAGTTGGGATTCCATGTGACACAAATTCTGGTCATAGAAGGCTTTAATGAGGTCTGTCATGCATTAGTCGTTACTGTGCACTCTGGCGCCACAAATAGTACTAAGTAGTACATTCTGAAGTGGCTTCCAACATCTTACCTTTCTGAAGTTTCGTTCAAAAGAGAATGGATGTCAGTTTCCGTGTTAGGCAGTGTAGAGGATCCTGTAGTTTGAAGTTGCGAGTGTTTAGGAGAGGTCAACTTTTCTCATTTAGGTGACAAGTGGTAGGTGTGGCCCATAATTTAAGTGGTACCAAAATTAGGGCTCTCCTGGTTTTCATTCAAAGTGCACGTCAGCATGTTTTATATATTTTTCCATTGATTTTTAATAGAGATAAAAAAAAAAGAAATTCCATTTGTAATTTAGATATCACTGTAGTTTCCTTTTGTGTACGTAGTGTGTTTTGTACCTGGCTGAGAGGTGGAGTGCAACAGTGCAGCGGTGTGGTAGACGCCATAGTTTTTTGAGTGATGTGATGGGGAGGCAAAATAAATATATATATACAAAAAAAAATTATGAAAAAAATAACAGGACACCATTTTTCCACAGCGTAAAGTATCCCAGCTAAAAACCAGACATGCAGGACACCAGTGCTAAACAAATATTTGCAATAACTGCCCCTCAAAAAAAGATAAATAAATAAAAACAAAAATAAAAAAAAAAAAAAAGGACAGCAGTTTTCGCTACATTGTGATTTGGTAAGCAAGTTTGTGTCTTGTGCAATGCGGCGAGAAGGATCACCTGCAGTGTGAAACATGACCGGTAATTCTTCTCAGCAATTCTCCGCCGACGGCAACCTAAACACACGTGGCCAGGGAACATCTAAATTAAAAATTGTAGAATCAGTCACTAATTGCTTGCTAAAGAATTCATTGGCCAAATTTCTTACCGAATCATTCACTTTTTGCAGCAAGACGCATTTTTTATAACTGCACAAGACCAAAACCCGCGGACCATAGTTGCTGAAATAAGCCAAGTTGCTCACATGACCCGCCAGCCTGCCTGGGGACGGCGCCGGGGCGCGGCTCCTCGCCCGTGCCCAGTGGGAGTGGTATTGAGCTTTAGACCTTGATTCTTCCATGTTTTAGATTATGGAAATGTTGAAGTTTTTTGGATTTATGAATCTTTGTACCCTATGAATTTTTAAATGTTATTACATTACTTGGAGAATAAAAAAAAAACAGTATTATTTCGTGTCTGAAGTGTTCAGCATGACTACTGAATGTACCAATAAGATGTACTTATGTGTGACAACCTGTGCTTGACTCGTAACGAAGCTCAAATATTTGAATTTTAATGTTAATGATCTTTATACATTTTCCCTGCTATTAAGTGAACATTTTATTGTTTGTTTCTGTGATATAAGTTACATTAAATATCATTAATATAAAAGAGACTGGCGTGTTGGTTTCATTCACATACTTATGCCATTAATTTGTCTCTAATAAATATACATTAATGTTTTGTTTATAGTCAACAACATTGTTATCCTTTACGCATACCGAGTGCTTGTTCAGCAGTACACTTCGTGTGAACGATTTTCAGCCGTCTTTTCACAGTTGCCAGTAATGATGTTGCGAACAATGTGACATGTAGCTCAAGTTCCCATGTACATCCACTACAGAGGGCTTTACTGTTTATGTAAAAGAGGAAACGAGCTTGTATAAGGACAGTGATGACCATCAACGGCTTACTCTTCAGTCGCACCGACGTGACAACAACGAAAGCTACCGGTGGGTTTTACTCTCTCAATATTGAACTTTTCAACATGTCAAGGGAATATCTCAAGTCATACTTCCGTTAGTTTGTATTCCTAATTTCCTATATAGCAGACTCAGAGAGAGAGAATGTGTGTGTGTGTGTGTGTGTGTGTGTGTGTGTCATGGGTCGAAAATGTTTTAAATGTAATGTTAAGTACGCATGTGGATAGGAATGGACCAAGAGTAGGCTAATCCGCTGTTTCATGTGACCGTGTAATTGGTGGGGATTTATTGTATTACATGTCTACGAAAATAAAAAAATAAATAGGTAAATGATATCCATAGAATATATAACATATAGGCTTCATCTTGTACAAATTACAGCTGTAGAAAGATCACTTGTAAGGTATCGACCATTATTCGAACCCAAGAATGCTATGCGTTTCTGGTTTCTAATCCCTAAACTTCATGCCACGTCAGTCGGTCCACCCGGCGCTGCGTGAAGGAGACACAGTAAAGCTCAATTTTCTGGATTTCTACGCTTTCTCTTGTCTATAAACAAATATGAATGTATGAACTTATCCGTTATTATTTCTGGAGTAGTGGACGTGAATCAGTACTTAAATCTGGGCTCTTGCAGACTTCCAGATTACAAGAGCTGGGCACTTCCGTACCTCGGTCCGCACCTCCGCTCCTCCGTACCTGCGGACCACCAAACGAGGTGCGGAGGTCCGAAGTGCGGAAAAATTTCCAAAGTGCGGAAGTAACCGGTACGGAAAGGCGACATTTTAAGTCCGTACCTCCGCACCTGAGACAGGTGCATAAAAGCGAAATTTTGAATCTGTACTTCCGCACCTGAGATTTTCAAGGAAAAAAAATAAATAAAGACGACAGTCCGCACTCCGTAGCATTACTTTCGGCCGTTTTTGACGCTCTGTGCTACCAGTGGCAGGCATATTTTCCCGCCATTTGAGTGACGTCACTCATTCAGGTCTAAGCATGCTCCCTCTCTCTCTCTCTCTCTCTCTCTCTCTCTCTCTCTCTGATAATAAGTTACAATGACTTCCAGTTACTGCTAACTGTACATACATTACAATGATTGCAAGCATACATAATCCCCATTTCGTTATATATATATATATATATATATATATATATATATATATATATATATATATATATATATATATATATATATATATATATATATATATATATATATATATATATATATATATATATATATATATATATATATATATATATATATATATATATATATATATATATATATATATATATATATATATATATATATATATATATATATATATATATATATATATATATATATATATATATATATATATATATATATATATATATATATATATATATATATATATATATATATATATATATA